>NW_013667123.1:27266-49552 GCF_000517525.1 Limulus polyphemus
TGTGTGTGTGTGGTTGTATATTTGCTGTTGTTCTAGATATATATATATATACATATATATGTGTGTGTGTGTGTATGTAGTTGTATATTTGCTGTTGTTCTAGATATATATAAAGTATGTGTGTGTGTGTGTGTATGTAGTTGTATATTTGCTGTTGTTCTAGATATATATAAAGTATGTGTGTGTGTATGTAGTTGTATATTTGCTGTTGTTCTAGATATATATATATAAAGTATGTGTGTGTGTGTATTTAGTTGTATATTTGCTGTTGTTCTAGATATATATATATATATAAAGTATGTATGTGTGTACTTGTTCTTGAACTATACGTACATTTGTCGCTGTTCTCGAATTCTAGAGCTAGCTATGTTTTCTTAAGTACAGGCAGGAAAGTTTGATTTACGTGAAGTTTGAGGCTTGCTACACCATCGCCCTCTACGCTCGTTAGTAAAATAAAAAACAACGACAACAAAATGTCAAAGGTAAATTAAATAAGGTCAATTTGAGTTTTTAGTACCGCAAACTAATTTTAGTTATATTCTAGAACTTCTCTCATATTGCATGATTTCTTTCTAAAGTGTCCACTTTTAATCTATTCTTAGTTAAATGTAAATAACTTTTAGACAAATAATAAAAGAACACACACACACACAAAAGTTAGCTTTCTCCCTTTTATATTGATCATGCTCTTGAATCAAAATAGAACATCAAACTTGTTGATTCAAGTGATCAACTGGCAAACCCATGATATGGCTTAGTTGTGGACGTTTCTATTTATACCCATAAATCACAAAACCCAGAGGGTGGTGAGTGGTCGTATTATATTCTAAAAGAGCCTAGAAGTTTCCTAACCGATGCATTGTCTTGTGGAACTTGAGAAGGATTTTAGAGCTGGGTTATTCCTCACTATACCTGGTAATTCTATTTTACCAGAAATACAAGGAAATAATTGTTGGACTGACTGGACTCGGGGGTTCTCGGTCAAGAAAGGTATTGTTAGAATCGTAACCATCAATAGGGTAGACCGAGCCCGTGAGTGAAGTCCTTGACTTCAGAATAGAACGTATTATTAGACACGTTGAAATAATGATAAACACTAGATGCATGAATTCCTATCTGTATTTTATTCTATTTTTTTACTCAACTTGCAATCCAACTTGTGTTATGAAGTGTTTAACTTAAGAATAGATGATGCAAGTTTCAAATTTTAGCTCATTTATTAAAAGCCTTTTTTCTTTCTTTCAGAATTTGTAATGTATATTTATTCTAACTATTAATACTAAATGAAACCTTCCACGTTTCGCAAAATTTGGAAAAGGTGTTCTGTATTTATTTATGTTGATCATTCACTCTTAATAAAAGATGAAAATGGTTTTTCTCGAATACTTTTGTAGGTTTAAATATAAATTGCGGCTTATAACTGTGCTTGTTAGCTTCAGAATTTTCATTCAAAGAGCTATCTGCGCATAGCCGTCTCTAATTTTGAGCTGAAGGGAGGAAACTTGTCAACAGCACCCACCGTTAGTTCTTGGACTTCTCTTATCTAGGCGAATAGTGGGATTTGACCCTTACTGTTATAGCGCACTCACGGTACCCAAGTTCAGAGCGTGTTTTTGAAGTAACGAGATGCGAACATTGAAACATCGGATTTACAGTCCGGGCACACCAATCACTAGCCACTCCGGCTCTTATAAATGTTTCAAAGAGGAAAGACCGAACGGTTATCGCGGATTGACAGTATTTATTCTACTTTACATCAAAGGTCGATATGAAAAAAACAAGTATTTTTATAGGAATAACATAGGAGCAAGATATTTTTATGTTACCACACATACAAAAATCTGATTATTAGGTACACAGGGTGTTCACAAGTTACTCGGGCAACTTTAGACGTTAATAACTGTTGATGTTCACAAGACAGAAACAAAATGGGAACAGTACATAAAACCATAATTCATGAAGTTTTATTACAATACAGTTTAATTTTTTAAATTTCAATGTAACCGCCATCTGCAGCGATATATTTTTCAAGCCGATTTTCTAACTCTCCAAAAACATTCTCCAGCTGCTACAGTCCTATCACTGTTTCGTGGCCTTCCCGATCGTGGTTTGGCATTCACTGATCCCATTTCTTTAAACTTTTTCATCCAATTATTAATTGAGTTACGGTGTGGTGCATCTTTATCATAATGAGCTCTAAATTCACTCTTCTCTGAGCTAACCATATCACGGAGCTAAACTTTGTTTCTGTCGTTGTCATATTTGTAAGTTAGGGATTTGAAATACAAATATTACATTGTAGTAAAATTTTATGTTTGTTTTTGAATTTCGCGTAAAGCGAAATATCTGCGCTAGCTGTCCCTAAGGTAGCAGTGTAAGACTAGAAGGAGGGCAGCTAGTCATCACCACCAATAGTGGGATTGACCGTCACATTATAACGCCCCCACAGCTGAAAGGGCGAGCATGTTTGGTGCGAGATGGATTCGATCCCACGACCCTCAGATTGGGAGTCGAGTGCCTTAACCACCTGGCCATGCCTGGCCACAATTTTATGAATTATGCTTTTATGAAACATTAACAGTTTGTTTCTATCATGTGTACATCAAAAGTTATTGAGGTTTAAAGTTGTACATGGACTTCATGAACACCCTGTAGTCCTCCGGTGGGACAGCGGTAAGTCTACGGACTTACAACATTAAAATCTGGGATTCGATTCCCCGCGGTAGACACAACAGATATCTCAATGTAGCTTTGTTATCAAACAAAACTCTCCGTATTTTGATTACATTTTGATCAAGAATATAATTAACAATAAGTATATATTTTCAGTTTCCATAGAAAAGGCTCATTCTTCTCTCCCCTTTTCTTAAAAAAGTCGAGTCTATCGGACTGTGTGAAATTTTCCCTCTCTTCGACGTGTCCTTTCCGGTGTTTAGCAGGACATTCGACTGTCTTTATCAGTTCAGCAAGCACACGTCGAAACGCTGGTGGACGTGGTTTGAACTGGAAATATCACCGTTTCCTTCTCAAGCTTTTTAATAGAGATCAGAATAATAACCCAGTGTGAGTCAAGAGAATGTTTTTTTCTTTTAAAGTAAGAACTATTTCAATGCTGCTCACGCAGTTCATAAACTCACAGTATCTTACACGAGCAGTATATAAAATTCACTGTCAAAATGCTCGTTTCCTTCCATAGAATGAATTAAGAATCATCCCCAGGACATAAATTACGACACAATAACGACACGGTTTCTCTTTCACCGTTCATTGGAGCTTTTGACTAGGACAAGCAAGCGCCCACCTCAACGAGCTGGTTTATTAGTGTTGAAAAACCTATTCACATGAGAAAGTTAGAATGGAAAACTCTTTCTTTTCAACCCTTCAACTGTTTGTTTGTTGTTAAACACAAAGCTATAGAGTGAGCTATATGCGCTATGCCAATCACTGGTATCGAAACCCGGTTTTTTAGCGTAATAAGCCTTCAGACCAACGTTGAAACTGTTGGGGGAAGGGGTGAGCCCTTCTTCAACCGAGCTACAAGTTGTATAAAAACCTTTAATAATAATAAAACACTTTAAGTTCTGATTCCTTCAGAATAGATCTTTCCCTTCTTCCTTACATCGAAGAAAAGTTTGCTTCGAAAGCACGAGGGACTCAGCACGAGGGACTCAGTCTATTAGTAAGTTAGATCACGTGATATGATTCAACCGTTTCCCATCCTCACCTTCCTAACACATTTAAAACGATTATCTCAACTGATTTCATGTTCGAGCAAATTATTTTCGACATTTCTTTTATATCTGTATTAAGCGAAAATTTGTTAATTAAAGTATATTCAATTATAAGACATTCACTGAAATTAAACTAAATATCTTGTAACCTGAAAGTCGAAACTTGGTTTTAACATAATGTACAATAACTTTAATAAAATACAGTTCACTTTCATGGAAGTGCATTCCATGCTCGAACTAATTTGATATTCTGTCGCCAAACATGATTGCCCTTTCAGTTTTGGAAGCGTTATAAAGTAAGAGTTAATCCCAGTTTTCGTTGGTAAAATAGTAGCCCAAGAGTTGACGGTGGGTGGGGTTAACTAGCTAGCTTGCTGTTGTTGTTTGTTATTAAGCACAAAGCTACCTGCCTACCAACGGTATCTAAACGCGGTTTCTAGCAGTATAAGTCTGGGGGGGGGGGCGCTGCTTGTCCTCTTGTCTATCACTTCTAAATTAGGAACGGCTAGCGCAGATATATCTTGAGTAGCTTTGGGCGAATTTCAAGAAAACAAATAAACAAATTCGAATTACAAAGCTGTAAACCTATGAGTAAAGGGCGAAATGTTTTGACGATCATAAATTCAGGAATAAGTCAATATCACAAAAATAAATTTGACGTACTTTTACAACGTCAATAGACAGTCATACAATGTTGCAGATTATACATTTATTAATAAATATTTTTAAGGGTCACATGATAAAATCTCTATAGGTATAGTCTCTGATTCTCCAGGCAACCTGTAAATCGCCTGAAATTCAACAGTGCCTTGGCAACCTGTAGACCGCCTGAAATTCAACAGTGCCTTGGCAACCTGTAGGTCGCCTGAAATTCAACAGTGCCTTTAATTCATGAATAAGGTCATGCAGCTAATTTCATTATATTGTACCTCAGAAAATTCGGCTTTTTTTTTTGAGGCAATCACAACTGTGTTTAATTAGATTATTTATTTCAAGCGTATTAGAATTAAAAATCATGACTGATTTTAAAAAAAAACCTCAAAAAGTGTATAGCTTCTTAGCGATCAATTTATATGTTTTTTATTAAATTTCTTATACAAAGCATGTTATTAGGCTGCATCACAATGTTATAACAAGCCAAAGACGCTAAAATGTGTTTAGTTATTTATGTGTAAGTTAAGTGTTATGAGCAAGTATGGAAGAGACTGTTGGTTTTTGGTTATAGTTGTATTTTACTTTGTTGTTATAATAGTAACTTCCGTAGATTTACGAATCTGAGAAACTTGTGATTTAGTCTAAGTTGATACATCCTTTTTCCGACTGCGAGGTTATCCTCTCTCTTTTTTTTAGAGCTGTGTGTGTTTCAATATGTTTGTTTTATGTACCGGACGGTTCAACTATTAGTTGACCACCACACACACACAAACATAAATCCCTTCAGCGTGTATAACAGTTCGTCTGCAGCAACATAATTATTTGGTCTTTTGTTATTCTATGTTTATTTGTAGCGCCAGAACTCGTTGGTCCTTTGTTAGTTGTATTGATTTGCAGCACCAGAACACGTTGGCCCTTTATTAGATTGTGTTGATATGTAGCACCAAAACTCGTTGGTTCTTTGTTAGCCTGTGTTGATATTTAGCACCAGAACTCGTTGGTCCTTTGCTAATCTTTGTTGATTTGCTTATGTACTGTTTACAACTACTAGTACATTGAGCTGAAACAGATTAAAATCAAAACAGAATTAACCTCAAGCACTACAATATCAGCAACTGAAGTAGGTTTAGCAGTTAATCTAATATCTTGCAAATCACAAGCACATATCCTAAAGCATACGCCAATGTGTGATGTATGCAGTGACTGAAGACATTACATCTTCACAGAATAAACAAAAATCTTTGCTCTTTGACTTTTGATTCTCACTGAGACGGGTGTAATTTATTGATCCCGAGAGTTCCCTGGCCACTTCTTTCTGCCCACTTCACTTTGACGCTGCTAAACTTTGTACAACAATTGTTATGCCACTTTGCTTTATTTTTCGTCAATATATTAATCACATCTTCTCCCTCACCAAATCTATGGGTTTAAATAAAGATCTAAGTTCATTTAAGTGGTCTATGTATTCTAATAAAGTTACATATCCTACGTCCTTGTCATTCCGTTTTGACTCAGCAGGGCATTGTATCCGTTCTTTTGTGACATCTTGAGAAAGTACGCATGTCCAGTCAATGTCTACAGATGCTGTATCATTAGATGGGTCTGAAATACATTGATTAATGAGGCTGAATTTTCGGGAAACTTTTATATACCTACACCAACGTTTAGTAGTTCTATGCTACATTTTGTTTTACAGTTCTACAGCATGCATGCCCATGTACCACCACCAGAAGTCTACATGGGCCGAAATTTTAGAAGTTTACCTGGCCCGAGCCCGACGGATATTTATAATACGGTGGTCGAGCCCGCCCTGTTCACGATTTTCTACACACTAAACCCGACTTAGGCCCGGAGCTTAAGTGAAATATTACTCACAAGATCGGCAATAACAGCTGGCCGTGGGAAGATCGAGGTGGCCTGTTTTTATGTTTCGGCCTCCCAAGAGAGAGAGAGAAGAAATATTTAATAATATAAATTGTTTTACAAACCAAATTTAATGTATTCCAAGCCTCAACCAACTCTCTTTAGTGTTACTGCATGTTAATAGAGTCTACACTTTCGCTGCTCAAACTGTGTACTTATCAACACTATGGTTGCTATTTAATACGACCGTTTTAAGAATTGATACAAATGAGGCGCGAGAGAGTATTTGTAGGATTACAAAATTCCTTTAAGCAGTGCCTTGGATATTGAGTATAAAAATTATGAAACTGCCAAATAAGTATGGTTTGGCCACGATTGTGGGTGTAGGTTACCGTTTTTCGAGAAATACGTTGGATTTTTTTAACAGTTTAAAAAGCCCGTGGAAGCCAAAATTTCCATATATATATAAATATGACGAAAGTCACCTCATCTAAGCCCGACCCAACCCGTGCCCGCACAGAGCAAACACGCACATGTTCTACCACCACTACCATCACAGACAGGACTCATATCATCTGCAAGAAACAGTATGCCGCACATGTACCACCACTAACATCTGAGACAGGACTCATATCACCTGCAAAGAAACAGAAGGGCGCACATGTACCACCACTAAAGTCTGAGACAGGACTCATATCACCTGCAAAGAAACAGAAGGGCGCACATGTACCACCACTAACATCTGAAACAGGACTCATATCATCTGCAAAAATGAAGTAAGTTAACATAAATTATTCATGACATTTTTAATTAGATCTCTATACCCATCTGAATGACTGAAGCTATAGACAAACTTAAATAAAACTTGGAAAACTTGGTGTTATTCAAAATATGTAATTTTTTTATTATAATTATATGTGTGTTTTATTTACATTAACAACCTTGGTACTGAAAAACCAGACAAACTAAGTTAAAAGATAGAAGTTTAAAATAATTTACTTAAAACCAACAGCTAAAAACCTGCCATATGTTTTAACACAGTCTGTAGCTCACTGTGTTTTATTTACATTATAAAACCATCAATAAAAATAGGCCTAACTCTTCTTTCTGAGAGTTTAAAATCTGTAGTGCAAACTGGAGGGTTGTAATCCTTGTTAAAACGATAAATCAACACGACTTATTACTCGAAAATACATTGAGAAAAAAATGTAAAGATTTAATTAAACAGACGTGTAGAAACTTAACACTTCATAACTGTGTAACGAATAATCTTAATCTAAACAACAGCAGACCACCTGAATTTTATGGTCTTCCCAAGAACCACAAAGAAGGTATCCCTTTGAGATTCATTCTGCCAGTCTATAACTCGCCAAGGAAAAAACTCTCGTTGTTTGTTTGAATTTTATTCATATTCACTTACAAAGCACCCAACATTTTCTTTAAACTTTCCATACTACCAGTAACGTCATCAATCCCGATAGTATGTTATTCAGTCTAGATGTTGAGTCGTTGAAGGATCTATTAATGAAGGTGTCGATTTGGTCATGGAATTTGCAGACAATATTAAAGACAGTTTACATTTAGCGGTATACACTATTCAACACATTAAAGTCATGCTTAATTTGGTGCTGAGAAACAGATATCTTCGGTTTAATGAGACCTACTATCAACAGCTATCTGGTGTTGTTAGTGGTAATCATGTAGCTGTAACAATGTCAGTTATTTACATGTATACGTTAGAAAGGAAAGTCTTACAACAATGTTTGTTTGTTTTTGTTTGTTTTTGAATTTCGCGCAAAGCTACACGAGTGCTATCTGCGCTAGCCGTCCCTAATTTAGCAGTGTAAGACTAGAGGGAAGGCAGCTAGTCATCACCAACCACCGCCAACTCTTGGGCTACTCTTTTACCAACGAATAGTGGGATTGACCGTCACATTATTACGCCCCCACGGCTGAAAGGGCGAGCATGTTTGGTGTGACGGGGATTCGAACCCGCGACCCTCAGATTGCGAGTCGAGTGCTTTAACCACCTGGCCATGCCGGGCCTTACAAGAATGGTATAAGGAAACGCATAAGCCAATATATGGGTCAAATATATTGAAGACATTTTTCGAATTCGAAATGACTCTAAGCAATTTACTACTTCTCTATGATTTCCTCAGTAACTTCCATCCTACTATAAAATTCACTATTAGGCACTCCAAAGTATCAAACATCTGTATCATAAGCCTTGTGAGAAACCACCGTTTTTACGTTACCACTCACATCACCCACTACACGTTAGACGTGTGACAATTATTGAACACTTAAACCGTACAACTAACGAAGGTAAATACACAACTATACAACAACTTGTACACAAATTAAACATTAATAGATATCCACAAACATTTACTGATAAAACTTTACAAAATTTTGTACACAGAGTTCACAATAACAATACAGTAACATTATCACATGAAAAAAAAAGCAATTTTATGCCAACTTTTTATACCATATATTAGTCCAAATATTTCTGCTCGTATTAGATAGGCATGCAGACAATCAGGTCTTGACATCAGAGTTACAGAGAAAGCAGGTAGCTATTCAAACAATATGTTAGTAGGACCAGCCTTTAAACCCAAAATATGCAATAAAATGTGCAGGTTGTATATCAGGTTTAAAAGGAAACTGTAACCATAAGAATATAATATATAGTTTGACATACAAATACTGTGATTGCGTATACGTCAGTGAAACAGGCAGAACTATTACAGATAGAATTAACGAACACATTCAAGCTCTTTAAACAGTTAAGCCAGTCCTGTGGCTGAACATCTTGTTGACAAACATGATATAACAGATGTGATTATCTCATAACAGTAAACAATTTTAGTCACTGCCACAACGTTTTTTTTATGGGTGTTTTTTACAATTACATATAAGGGAAGCAACTTTTCATGTCCTAAGATAACCTTTCATTAATAATGAATTTACATAACTTCCATCCAGGGGACGGGTACTCCAGCTAGTATATAAATAAAAACAAAGACAGTATACATAATGAATGAGTTATTTTAATATTAACTGATGTGTACATGGTGTTCCTAGTACCTTTAAAAATTAACAGATAATAACAGAAACAACACCGTTGATATTCACTATAAATTTATAGTATATAATCAAATATAAATATAATTTTAAAATACATGTGTAGGAAACATAGCACCACCACTCGGCTAACAGGAAGTGATACCCAGGTAGTTCTATATCGTAAAATTACATCACATCGAGCAATACGAGTGTGCCAAATTTTATGCTTTTATGACAAAATGCAGATTATCACGCTATTTATGCGCATATCTTCTGCGCTTATACTTGTCTTGCAAATAGTCTAATACAAGTCTCCGTTTATTTTGTTACATTGTCAACAATTGGATACACGTTTTTAAACACTCCTATACAGGACTTTTAAATAATATGATATATGTAAATAGTCTAGTACATTTTCATCTTCCTCCTGTCAGCTGCATCACCCCACAAAACTTCACCTCACACTTTTATGAGATATAATTCTTATTCTTCTACATCCTGTCAGCTGTATCACTTCACAAAACTTCACATCACACTCCTGTCAGATATAATTCTTGTTCTTCTACCTCCTGTCAGCTGTATCACCCCACAAAACTTCACTTCACATTCCTATCAGATATAATTCTTATTCTTCTACATCCTGTCAGCTGTATCACTTCACAAAACTTCACCTCACACTCCTATCAGGTATAATTATTGTTATTCTTTCTTCTGTCAGCTGTATCACCCCACAAAACTTCACCTCACTCTCCTATCAGGTATAATTATTGTTCTTATTCCTCCTGTCAGCTGTATCACTTCACAAAACTTCACCTCACACTCCTATCAGGTATAATTCTTGTTCTTCTACCTTCTGTCAGCTGTATCACTTCACAAAACTTCACCTCACACTTCTATGAGATATAATTCTTATTCTTCTACCTCCTGTCAGCTGTATCACTTCACAAAACTTCACCTCACACTCCTGTCAGATATAATTCTTGTTCTTCTTCCTCCTGTCAGTTGTAGCACCCCATAAAACTTCATCTCACACTCCTATCAGGTATAATTCTTGTTCTTCTTCCTCCTCCAGTGCTGATCCTCTATTTCCAATTATTTGTTCAATATTTTATCTCCATTTCGCCCTTGGTCTACCTATGGGCCTTCTTCCGATTAGTATCTACCTCGTATGTTTCTTCAGATACCTCTCTTCATCCATCTACTTGACATGCCCCATACCATCTCAAGTGGTATATGCCTTGTAAATAGTCTGATATATGTCTTAATAATATGTTGATACATGTATTTATATTAAATAGTCTGATATATGTCTTAATATTATTTTGATACATGTATTTATATTAAATAGTCTGATATGTGTCTTAATAATATTTTTATACACGTATTTATATTAAATAGTCTGATATATGTCTTAATAATATTTTGATACACGTATTTATATTAGATAGTCTGATATATGTCTTAATAATATTTTGATACGAGTATTTATATTAAATAGTCTGATATATGTCTTAATAATATTTTGATACATGCATTTATATTATTCTTACACATATCTTAAATATTCTTATTTTGCGTAAAGGTTAAAAAATCTAAAATATTTAATCCGTGGCTGGACAGATCAAATTGGTAATTGTTTCAGAACAGTTATTTTACATGTTCTAAAACTCTAACAAGTTTCGCAATATCCTTCCAAATAGTCTACTCTATCGCAAATATTCACGTGATTTACGTGTATCTAATAAATATTGTGAAATTGATTTCTAACGAGTGTTTATGTATTTTATGTAGCTGTATTTTACAAAATAGATAACTGGGTCATTCTTATATATTTGGATTTCAGATTAAAAGTTTATCTTTTCATGTACAGAAATAAGAAAGTGATAGTCTTGCATATATGGTTAATGTTCCATAAGTTTTAGGTGTTTCGTACAAATGTGAATTTGATCATTGGTAACTGGCTTACGAATCTTGCATATATGGTTAATGTTCCATAAGTTTTAGGTGTTTTGTACATATCTCAATTTAATCATAGGTAACTAACTTACGAATCTTGCATATATGGTTAACGATGCATAAGTTTTAGGTGTTTTGTACATATCTGAATTTAATCATAGGTAACTAGCTTACGAATCTTGCATATATGGTTAATGATCCATAAGTTTTAGGTGTTTTGTACATATCTGAATTTAATCATAGGTAACTAGCTTACGAATCTTGCATATATGGTTAATGATCCATAAGTTTTAGGTGTTTTGTACATATCTGAATTTAATCATAGGTAACTAACTTACGAATCTTGTATATATGGTTAATGATCCATAAGTCTTAGGTGTTTTGTACATATCTGAATTTAATCATAGGTAACTAGCTTACGAATCTTGCATATATGGTTAATGATCCATAAGTTTTAGGTGTTTTGTACATATCTGAATTTAATCATAGGTAACTAACTTACGAACCTTTAGACCATGTTTCTATTTGTATTGAATATTTTGACTCATATTGTAGTCCTTTGGAACACACGAATAAAGTAAAAATACGTTTTTTCTGTACTTTCCGCAGTAATCTTAAACAACTGAAGAACTGAGCACGCTATTTTGAAAACGTTTGCTTTGTTTCTCTGCGGTCCGAGCCTGTCAGGCCTTTAGATTTATGTAGGTCTGAACTGAAAGTCGTTTTACCGGAAAGAACATCGATAGAAATGAGGAGGGGAATCACACAAAAACGTTGTCGTTTTTCAAGAGGGTACCGAAACCTAGAAGAGATTTATGTCGACAAACAAGTAAATTGTTGGTCCTTCTGCTGGAAGCATGAAAAATTTATGAATTCGTACAATATTTACTAAAGTCGAACACCTTTGTCCTTAACGAGAGAGCAACATACTTCAGCATGAGAAGAAAGTTAGTTTTCCCATCAGTACGAGTTTGGTTCCTTGTTTAATAATAGATATACAAAAGTTGCTTGAGGTTATTAATTCGTGAATGTATACTTGAAAAAGTTGTACCATAAAGTTACTTACGTCACTTCGATACATTTCCAATCAGTATCTAATTACAACGTGTTTTGCTGACGTAATCAGTCTTTGATAAATTTCCATTCGGTGTGAAATTACAACACGTTTGATGACGTAATTAGTTACTTCGATAAAACTTCTAATACATATCAAATTACAACGTGTTTTGCTGTCATAATTACTCTCTTCAATAATCTTCCTATGAGTATCAAATTACAACGTGTGTTCACTGGCGTAATCATAAATGTTAAATATAAGTGTTTGTCTCCACGAGCAAACTGATATCACACTACCCAATTATTGGTCTCCTCAGATTAGTAATTATTACTGCACAATCCTGTCTCTTGATATAAGCAATCAGACACTTTGTTAATTAAAACCATTTCGTTAGTATTTTTCATAATGTTAAGTACTATTTGCTCCAAGTTTGGTTTTGGAAGAAATCCCAGAATTTTTCATTTTCTGAGTTTGTGAAGTACGTGTTTTCAGATCTTTCTATTTTGTTCGTAAGTTTGTACAGTACTTGTATTCAGGTCCTTTTATTTTCTTCCTAAGGCTGTAGAGTACTCGTATTCAGGTCTTTCTATTCTTTTCCTAAACCTAGAAAAAAAAATAAAGCGTTTTACTTGTGTAACTCTTTGTGCACTGTTTACATATTTCCCGAAGGTTACAACTTCTGTTCAACATATTTAAGAATAAATAAACAGGACCCGAAACCAACTTTGATATTTTTTAAAGGGTTTAAGTACTGATATATTCACATACTTTTCTACGCGGTCCTGTATAATCACAGACCAGCATTTGCATAAGTAGTTCTTTGAGATGCAATTATTCAGGGTTTATTTCTCATTATATAAATAATGTAGTTGACATGTAAGCACTGTATGTTATACAAAGTTGTTTGTATGACAAAGTGTTTATGAGCATTGTTTATGTGATATAATCTACAACATTTTATTAACAAATATACTATATATACATTGTTTAAGTGGTAAAATAAGTTTAGATTGTTGTATGTTAGAGTCTGTAGATACTGTTTAGATGATATTATATCAGTGCATACTCTGTTAACAGAACATCTTACACATACTGTATATAGACGATAAAACTTCAACCTTAAGCACATAATTACAAAAATACTTCTAAGACGACGCAACATCTTGTGCAATTTCTTCACCAGTAAGGATGTCTGAATAGCTTACCTGCTTTTTCGCTAAGCTTGTCTGATCAGTGGTATCTCTGCGAACCTACAATGCTGAAATCCGGGATTCGATAGCCCATTATGCTACTTTGTGCTTAACTTCAAACAACCAAGCTTTTCTGATTTATTAAAGCTTCAGAAAAAAATTGAACTGGAACCTCTAAAATTCCTGGTTCTATCCCTGTAAGTAAACAAAATATGAAGCGTTATATTTAATTTCCAATATTTTACAACCCTAAAATCCGAGGTTCGATTCATTGCGGTTTACAGATGACAGATAGTCCATTGTGTAGCTTTGAGCTAAAAACAACAACAGTAACAATTCCACCCAGAAGTGATTCTTGAGGTTACATCGGCAATCTAAAGTGTAGATTAAAACGTGTTTAACGTGAATTTTCGACAATTATTTGAAACAGAACATAAAATTCATTGTTGGAAGGATGATTTCACTTCTTTAAATAAATAGTGGATAAAATTTTCCATGTTTACTAATCAATCCATCGTTCGTGTTTTTTAGTGTAAACCATATTTATTTCCCCGAAAGGGGCCGAAGGCCGCCTGGAGGTGTCACCTGTTTTAACCACTCATACCACTATAAAGTTTGTCAGTCAGTCAGTAGACATTAAACTTATGTCACATAAGAGACGCTTAAAATTGTAGTGAAACGTTCGCATGCCATGAATCACGAGAAGAATTATGCGCTTTGTTGGCTACAACATAGCATGACATATGAACTTTAAAAGCAAGAAATAAAAATATTTGTTACTCTTAATTTTGGTTTTATTTACTCTTGAAACAAAACACTTTTAGGGATCATGCGGAAGTACATATAGAAAACTTAATAGTTATTTTATTTATTCTTTTCAACCTTCACTGTAATCATAAGCAGATAAAAACTTACTAAAAACAATGGAAAAATATGTTTTTTTTATGACAGAAATGCTAATTTTTAAAATCCACAAAGCGAAATGCTTAGGCTATACTTTTTACAATTTACAAATCAAACTCACCTAATTTAGTAGACCCGACACGCGAAATACATATTGTTTGTTCGTTTGTAATTAAGCAAAAAGCTACACAATGGGCTATCTGTGGTCTGCCCACCACGAAACCCGGATTCTAGCGTTGTAAGTCCGCAGGTATACCGCTGTGGCACTGAAGGGGGGTGGGGGCAATACATACTGAAAGCGAAGTTTTCATATTATACTTTTAATATATTACACATTGTATTCAACAAATTTCATCGACCCGAAACAGGATTTAGATGGTTAAGGTGCTCGACTCACAAAATGCCGATTCGAATCTCCGTCCCATCAAACATGCTCACCCTTTCAGCCGTGGGGGCGTTATAATGTTACGATTAGTCCCACTATTCGTTGGTAAAAAAGAGTAGCCCAAGAGATGGCGGTAGGTGTGGACGACTAGCTACCTTCCCTCTAGTCTATCACTGCTAAATTAGGGACCGCTGGCCCTCGTGTAGCTTTTCGCGAAATTTGAAACAAACCCAGAACAAGAATATATATTATAAAATATATATGTTGAAGTTGAAAATAATGCTTAATTTGTTGTCATCCTGAAGAGATGTTTTTAAGTTTCAAAAGCCTCCAATGGTTTTAAAACTAACTAGCTTTTGCCCCATTTATGTCAGACTTATTAATGACCTTAGCGATTTTTATTCTCAATTTCACATGTTGACCCAACTGTCACATTTCGTGTCTGAGAATGGTTTTAACGGTTACAACTTAGAAAGTTATTGTTGCTACTTTTCTGAAGGCATTGTTTATTTTTACAGGTTAATAAAAAAAAAAAAGTTGAGTTTTCTTTCATTTCTAACTTTGATTACCATGTTTCAGAACACTAGACGAATCATAACTCAGAACGTCTATTGGTCACTTTCTTAAGATACCAAGGTAAACAACAGTGCAAATAGGAGACTTATATTGTTTGGATGAATGGTGGATTATTCATTCATAGCATTCTTATTTGTATATTAAATGCGCTGTTATGTACTCTAATTATAAGTTTTATATAACAATTATTTTTCTATGTAAAAAAAAAAAGTTGAGTTTTGTTTTCAAAGAACAAATATTATGTTTCATTCAAATTTCCATTATATGTAAAAATTAATTACATGTGCTATATCTTGATGTAGCATAGGGAAGACCAGTCAACATCGAAAGGGGCAGTAAGCTTAGTTTTTTAACACAAACGCGCACATATTAGACTTTATTATTACCGCATTGTGTCGCTGCTGGAAAAATTACCTTCGAAAAATATTTCTAGCTTATTATTTTAAAAGGGAAATTAGTGAAGATGAAACTTTATAGCCGACGTTTTATGCCTAAATGTGCAATTATTATAATAATAAATTGAAGAAAGTACTAAATACTTCTGAAGTTTTATGGTTCGGTCACTAAAGGATTTAAAAGTTTAGATCACGTTCTAGTCAAGCTTGCTTTTATTCAAAGTTTTTTATATCTCATTGCCTTGTTACCTTAGACATTTTACACCACTATATAATTGCTTGGAACTCCAATAAAAGGAGAAAAAATTGTTGGTTTTATGCTTAAAGCTATAACTTTTGTATAGACTTTTACCTACTAATCAGAATTAGATATAGACCATTTGAAAATTTCAAAATGGACATCAATTTTAAGATGGCCACTATTCTTTTTCAGGATTTGGACTTATATTGATGTTTGGCTTGTAAATGTCATGTCGATCACTGTTTTTGGTTAGAAATGGCACAGAGACAAACCACGAACTACTGATTAAAATCTGGTATTGAATATTTTATTATTTATTTTAAATGGCCAATATGTCAAGAAGGCCACAGCAAGTCTGAAAAATAATGATTACTGTCAATAGTTAGTCAGCATTATTCATATTTCGTACAATTATTGCTCCGGAATAGAACAGAAAGTAAGTAAAAAAGCTACAGTCTTTCTGCCACTTTCATTCTCTTTCAAAAATCTCAATTTCTCACAAGCGAATCTACAGTTATTATCCCCTTACCTTTTACAAAGATTCCTGTACTTGACTGTACATCATGTCTTATTGATAAGCAGTGTCCAGCTTGATATATAGCTCTTTTAGTGTGTTGAAGTAAAGATGTAGCAGTTAGAGGAACTGCATCAATTGATCTGTCATTAGGCCTATCTTGTTATTCATCTACAATGTAAAAGTTAACAACATATATTAGTAATCTTATTATTATTATTTTCTCTCTTCTGTTAGAACCTCTATATGTTCATCACACTTCATCGCCAGTTTTCTTTTGATCACAATTTGAATGATAAATTATTCTAAACTCTCTCCCTTACAAACCTGAATATTCCCAAATTAGGCCAGTCACTTACGACTATTCGAATGTTTTGTATCTGTGTACGATTATGGAGATAATTAGCTAATTAAGTATTAGCAATAGACTGATAAACCTAAGTGTATTCCCCTTCATCAGTACAGTACCAGTGGTCCGAGCCTGTGTATCTACCAAGTATTCTCATTACACAACAGATTCTAGTATAAGTTAACAAGACAAGAAATGAAACTCGAACAGCAAAGGAAATAAAAGCAAGATGAAGTATGTGAGCAGAAGCAAAATATTTTTATGCAAATACAGCGTAATGTATTTCTGAGGTCTTTATCTGGATTGGTTGACATCAATGTTCCACAGAACAAACTTCTGGCTGCTGGAATAGGAAGCAAACACGTATGTGCATGAAGAAGAAAAAAGCAAGTATAATGATATACATATAACACCTTTAAGTCAAAATAGTGACATATAACACTGTTAAGTCAAAAATAATGATATATATATATATGTAACACTGTTAATTCAAAATAATGATATATATATATATATATGTGTAACACTGTTAAATCAAAATAATGATATATATATATATATATATAACACTGCTAAGTCAAGATATATATATAACACTGTTAAGTCAAAATAAAAGTTACTTGTGTAGTGTCCAATAATTATATATTAC
Organism: Limulus polyphemus; assembly: GCF_000517525.1. Classification (NCBI taxonomy): domain Eukaryota; kingdom Metazoa; phylum Arthropoda; class Merostomata; order Xiphosura; family Limulidae; genus Limulus; species Limulus polyphemus. The sequence goes on from NW_013667123.1 coordinate 44,802, forward strand.
CTATGTCAACCATAATTCCAGTGTACTTATCGAAGGAGATAAACCCCAAATCATACCAATTTGTATTAATTTCTGTACCATCCCTCAACTTGAGTGCGACCCACACTCGAGGGGAGAGATGACAGAAAAACATTGTCGAACAAGTAAAAAGCCTTATTAAGCTATTGTTGTAATGTGTAACATTTGATTTAGATTGAGGACTAACACAAGCTTACGACCTTTTGCATCCTGTTTACGAAGACGTCAACTAACTATATTCAAAACACGGGCACGAAAACTTTGAAAACTATACCTGATTATATAAGAATGAACATCTAATATTTTCTAGTTATGTAAGGGTGAAAAATAGTAGTTTTTCAACAGCGACAGAAGTTCGAATAATATTGTTAGTTATTTGTTCAGCACAGTTGTAATGATTCCAACCAACGTCTTTTTTGTTGTTGTCATTATTATTGTTGAACACAACAGTAATATTCTGAAACATAGACATTGTTCCTTGTGTTTATTTAGTGCAGTATTGGTCGTCTGAATATCTGTTATTTTTTCTCATGTTTAACACATATCAATTGTTGTCTGTTATGCATCAAACCATCGCTAGGCTTCAGGACATATTTCAAACCATTAGCTGTACAGGTGATCCAAAAAATTTTGTTTGAAAGATAAATCGCTAACTAACACTAATACATGTTTTCAACCACACGAAACAATGGTCGTCTCGAAAACAGCTCTTCTGCGTGTTCGACATATATACGCACACTTGACCTCTATTAGACGAGAAAATCTTTATAGCGACTGGTCGTGAGCTATTGGGTTTATGGGAAGGCTTTCTTCTTCGTCATACAATTCCGGCTTTATTGTAGTAATTACTTTAGCTAAAGAGGAAATTACGTGTTTGATTTTCACGCAGAGAAACAATAATGCCAGTTAGAACCTCGTACAGGTTTAGTTAAGACTTAGTAAAATAAAGTTCAGTAAAGATCTTCTCACGAAGAGCCGGAGGGAGATCGAAACCTGTAACGCGTTCAAGCTTCAGGTCCAGCGAGCAAATGAACAATGATGTCATGCTGATGTTTGTTACAGTGGACTTCAGGACTACATAAGAATCCTTATTCGTATTATTGTTATGCATTAACAGTGAAATTAAATTATTGTTACGTGTTATCAGTGAAATTAAGTTATTGTTACGTGTTATCAGTGAAATTAAATTATTGTTACGTGTTATCAGTGAAATTAAATTATTGTTACGTGTTATCAGTGAAATTAAATTATTGTTACGTGTTATCAGTGAAATTAAGTTATTGTTACGTGTTATCAGTGAAATTAAGTTATTGTTACGTGTTATCAGTGAAATTAAGTTATTGTTACGTGTTATCAGTGAAATTAAGTTATTGTTACGTGTTATCAGTGAAATTAAGTTATTGTTACGTGTTATCAGTGAAATTAAGTTATTGTTACGTGTTATCAGTGAAATTAAGTTATTGTTACGTGTTATCAGTGAAATTACTATTTACTACTTCTTTACTATTTCTACAATTGCACGTGACAAATATGATAGAATGTTTAAAAATAATGTATTGTTTCTTTTTTTTGTATTTTAAGCATCGTTGTAAAAATAACAGATTTCTAACTTCACATAATTTATGTGCCTGTAATTTGCTAAAGTTTCTGTTTTGTCAAAAAAAAGCGGCTACCGCTCGTTTTTGTTCCTTCTTTCTCAAGCCCATTGTTGAATATTTTACTTGTTATCTCCCCAGTAAAAGATATTATTTTATTAAGTACTTCATTAGTTAATAAAGTTAATAACCATTAAGAATACCAAACATTCAAATTTTATAGAAGCTTAATGCAGTTTCATAAATATTAAGAATGAAATTCGTGGAACATCATCAATAATTTCTTCAAAATGCTGTCTTGAGTTTCTATGGATTTATAAAACATGTTAGAACTATCTGTCCGACAAGTATACGGTAAAAAGGACAACTTTCGAGACTTTTTTTAAAATGTATTATTGGCATATAACATATATTAAACTATCTGCTCACCATGCTTCAATCTTTAAGAAAATAAGAACAACCAAAAATTCGAATTTGTGTTTGTTCTTAATTAAACAATTTGAGGAATGTGCAATTCGCTGGAATAAATGACGCTACTATAGAAAAATATTAAGAATTATGCGCTGTACTTCTTCATAAAATTCCAAAGTTAGTTTTTTATCTAATTGTGTTACCAACTGTGTAAGAACAAGCTCTTAATGTAAAATCAATTAATTAATGGGGACAAACCACATTTATAAAACATTAATAAAAGTGTATTCACCTGCATACAACGGCTAAGATAATAAAAAAATCTGGACTTACAATATTCATATCTATAAATTAATAAACCTTAGTGCTCTGAACGTTTCACACTCTCCTCCGTAACGGCCTTAATCCTAACTAATTTGGGGTCGGCCGGTAATTTTGTAAGCCAAGAAGCTTCACATCCGGGGCTGGCCCAGACGGTAACCATATAAGACGAGCTTGTTCGGCCACGGGGATTTCCAACTCGCGACCCTTAGATTGAGAGTCGAGCGTACTAACCACGAAGCCGTTCCAGGCCCACGTTATAAAAATGCAAACATAAAAAATTTTGAATACGCTTAATTTTGCCGATGTGCTAACAGATGAGTCAGCGGTAAGTTTATGGATTTACAACACTAAAATCTGGGATTCAATTTCCCGCAGTGGAGAGAACACAAATATCACGTTGTGTTGCTTTGAGCTAAACAACAATAACAGCTAATAAGTGGCTCTAAAATAAATAAACAAATCTATCTAAAACAGTAGAACTACATATTAGTCAACTGAACTGGAGCGGAAGAGAATAAACCAGCAAATATCTCTGAAATACACCAGCAACGCAGTTAGAAATCAGAGAAAAATACATCTGCGAACGTGTATGAAATAGTGGAAGAATATACAACCAAATCTGTCTGGTTTGTTTTTTGAATTCCGCGCAAAGCTACACGAGGGCTATCTGCGCTAGCCGTCCATAATTTAGCAGTGTAAGACTAGACGGAAGGCAGCTAGTCATTACCACCCACCGCCAACTCTTGGACTACTATTTTACCAACGAATGGTGGGACTGATCGTGACATTATAACGCCCCCACGGCTGAAAGGGCGAGCATGTTTGGTGTGACGAAGATTCGAACCCGCGACCCTCAGATTGCGAGTCGAGCGCCCTAACCACTTGGCCATGCCGGGCCTCAAAACTGTCGGGAATGACATAAGAATGTGCCATTAAATTAATTTGAACTAATGTAAGAATACTCATTCGACAAAAAAAAAAAAACAACTAAAATTTGTTGAGGGCGCGAAAATACACCAGATAAATTGCATGGAATAACAGAAGATTGCGTCTAGCGATTTTCTCTGAAATAAAAAGTAACACACTATCAGTCCTGTATTTTATGAATGACAGAAGAATACACCAACGAATCTCGTTAAAATTTCTAGAAAATATACACAGAATGCAGTCAGCAGATATACCCGGAATAAAAAAATACAAAAAGTACTCAGAGTACTTATTTCAAGTGAAAAGAGAATGCCGCCACGGCAGTTACTTGAAATTACAGGAAAAGCGCTTGAAAAATCAACCTGAATTAAACAGGAAAACACGCCCGTAAACCTGACTGGAAAGAAAATAGCCAACGAGATTGTTTGAAATAATTGGGCAACATAAATAAAAGGCTGGTATGAAATAACATAAAAATTTAGCTATACTAATATAAACGCCAATGAATCTTAAGGCTTGTGATTTATAAAATCAATAAAGTTCTTATATCAATTTAAAATATGTTTCTCTTTGAGACAAAAATGTTTGACTAAAGACAAACTTCTTTGCATAAGTACATAAAATTCAGAAGCACTAAGTCTCCAACTGAGCCTACACTGAACAATTAATTTTGTTTAGTGCAATAAAAAATTCTGTTCAAGATGACGATAAGTTAAGGAAATGTTATATCTGTTGAATATAACACTTGATTTTCTTATGTTGATATTTTTATTGTTTATTGCATTATTTTTAAATTTTATTTATTGTTCTTTTCTTTTATGTTTAAGAAAATATTTTTGAAGATAACATAGTAACATCAAATTTCGAATAAAAATATAGAACTTCAAATTACATGAAGCTAGAATTTTATTAACAGAAAATATCTCTAGACACTAAAAGAGTTAGCGTAGCAAAATTCACTAAATAAAAAAATCTCCGTATGTCTTGTTAGCGTGACAAAACTAGTCATTACCAAGATTATGTTTATTTTATATTTTTTCTACTTTCTATAGTATGCGAATCCTGTAAATTTTAGTATATTTAACAGCCGCTAGATGGCAATAGCATGAACACATTCATAATAATATATTTAATATATTTCCAGACAATTCTCAAACTTCCATTAAGTTTTAGAGACGATTCCCATATAAAACTATTATTGTAATTAACCCCTTAGAATTAAAACAATTACAGTAAAAACTAAACTTTAATTTAATATAATAACTTTTTTAACTTTGAAGTTGAATTTATCTGACATTATTTTGTTCTAAAAGCTCTTGAAATATATTTTGGCCACCTCACCGACAGCAACGAAAAGTCTGTTACGAAAACGATTTACGAATAACTGTCTTATCAAACGTTTTTATCATTTTAAACACAATACAAAAATTTAGTTACAAGCTAAATAATGCTATAAGAACCTGGACGTGCCCGGCA
>NW_013667123.1:50330-53374 GCF_000517525.1 Limulus polyphemus
CTGCTAAATTAGGGACGGCTAGCGCAGATAGCCCTCGTGTAGCTTTGCGCGAAATTCCAAAACAAAAACAAAACAAGAACCTGGACAACAAAAATCGGGGGTTTCTCAGTAACTGCCTAAGTTGCATCGAAATGACACTTTTTACAGAAAATTTATAAAACATTGGAACATTCCCAATATTAACTCATGTCAGTTTGATATATTGTAAGCAACATACTTTACTAGTTTGTTCATCATATGGATACAGAAATTAAAAGTTATAAAATGTTGAAGTCCAAATCAATTTAATATCTTCTATGCATTACCGTTCATTACTTTGTTTACCAGAAGTAGCTAAAAATAGAGGTCATAAATCGTAAAAATCACTCTCAACTTAATATATTATATGTACTATAGTTTACTAGTTCGTTTATCACGTAATGCTAGTTATATTGCGTCTTAAGTTTTATTAATTTAATCACTAGATGGGGCTAGTAGTGAAGAAGCTTAAGTTTTTAATAAACCTTTTTAAATATCCTCTACAAAAAATAAACAAAAAGAATAATCACGTTCACTCGGAAGAATAAACTTCAATCAAGTTTATAATATTAAAATATTATCTAGAATTATGAATTAATTATAAATTAATAATTATACAATATAATTTGTTTTAGGCCCAGCATGGCCAGGTGGTTAGGGCGCTCGACTCGTAATCTGAGGGTCGCTGGTTCGAATCCCCGTCACACCAATCATGCCAACCTCCGCCTTTGCCTGATCCCAAGTCCAGGATGAGAAAGGAGGAGGGTTGGGCGCGGGGCTAGCTACTCTACCCCGTAAAAACCAACCTGCTACAAGTAACTGCAACAACAACTTCCGTTGGCCAGGTGTTGTTGCGGCCCTATGCTCCACTGGGAGTTTACAGGAATGAATAAATAAAAAAAAAATTGTTTCAAAATACGAAATTCAGAATTTCCACACACTTCGTTTTGTAACCATTATAATACATTATTCATAACTAAATAAGTATTTGTGTCTTATATTTCTGTCAATGCTCCTAATTTTGAACCACTGGCCAGAGGGAAGGCAGCCAGTCAGCAGCTCTCTACCACCTGTACTAAGAAATTGACTGTCATTCTTACAACGCAATCACAGCTTAAAGTGGGGGAATATTTTCTAGTTTTGCATAGATTCGAACCCGAGTTGCTAGTTCCGAAATTCAAAGCTCTACCGCAAAGTCACGCATGTTTAAACAAGAAGTAATATCTTACAACAAAATTTTTATTTCTTTATTGGTTTTTGACGTTTGCACTCTTTTATTCCACTTTTTTATTTAATTTCAATATGTCTGAAAACATTTAAATATAACTTTAACGCAATATTTGTCTTGAATTAAATTGTTTCCTAAAAATATTTTCGGATATTTTTCATTCCGACGAAAGATCCAGCACGAGCGTGAGAAATGCCTGGAAATAATATATATTCTGATGTGAGAATGTCTGAAAATTTATTTAATTTTTATGTCAATTAAACATTATGAGTTTTAAAACACACTTATGTTTGTTTCTTGTTGTGACTGAATAGTAATTCTTAATTTTGAACTTAATTTGAATATGTTTTCAAATAAACGTAAATTCATCCAGTCAATCAAATTTTAATGTACAATTTTCTGCCCATGGAAACTGTAATTCAATTAAAATGTAATGTATAGCACGTAGTTGTTCTAAGTGGAATGAACACCTTTACGTTACAACTTATGAATCAATTATGATATGTTTTCATTCCTTATCTTACATTCCCTAGTCCACTATGACAGCTTTCACACTGTTTAGATACCTTGTTTATTCTGTTTTAATACACTCCATTTTATAAGTATCATTATTAATTTCCTTGTAATACATTAGGTCAACGACAAATTTACGGACTTACAATGTTAAAATCCAGAGTTCAATATACTTCAGAGGACAGAACGCAGACAACTATGCAACTGTGCGCTTCACAACTAGCCTCCTCCAAGTTGAAAAGTAAATGAATAACGACCATTAATGCTGCCATCTAGCGAATCTAAATGTTACTTGTTTAACTGAAATAGTTTCATAAAAACCTAAAGTTGAATGGTGTTTGTTTTTACTTATTTGTATGCGGATATTTTTTGGTTTATTTTTCCTTTGTTTTGCTAATATTTCAAATATAATAAAAATTTGTTTGTTTGATTTCTTGTAAAAGTCTGGAATTCAATAGAGAAAGTAGCGATTTATACTTATTTTTAGAATTCCCATTTTATGTGTGAGAGCCTGTTTGGTAACACTGGCAGAGACATGAATTTCCCCACCTGACATCCATTTACTTGATTTTCAGTTACTTTAAATAACAGGCAGATGAGCCATATATCCAAACAATCCAGGGACATCCTCCTTCAAGTACAAGGAAAAACGAGACTTTCTTATCAACCCTTCTCATTTATGTGAAGTAATATAACACTTAGTTCAAAATAAAGTATTTAGTAATTTTATTTCTAAGTATTATTTTTATACTTTCCTGTAAAAGTTTCTTTTGGAAAATGGCTAAAACGCGATTTTGACCCCTCAGGGCAGGGATGCCTCTATGGTGTTTGAATTTATATATTTGGCTTATATCTGAACAATTGATATTATATTTGCACAACCAAAACTCCCTCTGCCCAGTAAATTTTATATACCTATTTCATACGTATTAGAATTGTACAAGTTTCATATTACGCTTTATCTGACATTTTAATCTATTTTGTAAGACTAGAAGCAAATCACACAAACGTTTTCGTAGTATATATTCAACTGTTTAAAATGGCAACGTTGTCGTAGTGTATTCAACTGCTTAAAATGACGACGTTGTCGTATTAATTAATATATGATAAACTGCTTAAAATGATAGCGTTGTTTTATAAATACACATAGATCACTGTTTAAAGTGAAATTTTTGTTGCATAGCATTGTTGCATAAATATATATCTCACTGCTTAAGTGACAGTATTATTGTATAAATGTATGGATCATAAGTTTAAAGTGTCAGAGTTGTCGTGCAAATATATG
>NW_013667123.1:53810-54814 GCF_000517525.1 Limulus polyphemus
AAGGCCAGATAAGGGCAGCTTTCAGAGAGGTTTGAGGGACTTTGCTGGCACTGTAACAAACCTGGGCAAAAGAGAGATCAATGCCGGCAACTTCAACACAGGGAAGATGCCACGACAGGAAAGGCTGCTACCCAGAAAGGTTGTTGGAACTGTGGAGAGCAAGGACATATGAAGTGACAGTGTAAGAAGAATACTACCAATATGTCAGCTTCGGGAAACCAGTAGTGGTTGGTGTTGAGGAACACCCACCAACTCCCATTGTGAAAATCCCAACAGCTAAGTGTAAAATGACAAGCACACATAGTGTCTACGTGACAGGAAAGCTGGATGGCCAAAAGTGCAACTTTGTCATAGATTCTGCATTTCAGCAAACCCTTCCGAGTATCAAGGTGCAAGATCACAAAGGAGTACCAGAAGCCAAACAGAAGCTCTGTGGGGTGACAGGACATTATGCAAAGTTGTGGGGACCAGTGTGGATAACTATTGAGCTCATGGGCATGAAGGACAGACACAGAGTATACTTGGCTGATTGAAGACCAATGCATATTAGGGTTGGACTACTTACTACCGAGGAAGTGTGTAGTTAACTTCGATAAAATGACGTTTGGGAACAACTAAGGCATATCACAGCACTTAAGTTAACTACAATACCCCCTATGTCAGAGAAGATAATTTGCGGTAGAATAAGAGAACATCCCCAAGGAAGCTCGATGGTTGTGGAAGCGGTGGAAGACCCATCCAGGCCAGCGGATGTGAAGATTGGAAGGTCACTTGTGCCAGGTTATCAAGTAGTACCCATAATAGTGGCTAATTTCTTTAAATGTGAGCAGACACTTAAGGAAGAGTTATTGTTGGGTGTATGCCAGGAGGTAGAGCCAATCAATGTTAAGGCAAGAAATGCGACTATAAAGAAAGGACATTCTCTCCCAGAACATTTAACTGACCTCTATAAGAAGAGCATAGTCCATTTGTCATAATCACAGGCTCTTCAGGTTAGAAAACTC
>NW_013667123.1:55685-72619 GCF_000517525.1 Limulus polyphemus
CTTTAGCACGGACTATTGTCCTAAACCTAGCCCTGTAGATTTCGGACTGATTTTAAGCTCCATATCGGAGTTCTAGAGCCACTGCCAGTGCTCTATAGTTGTGCCTGTCGTCTGCTGACAACTGTCCAAGTATTTCCAGTGGTTGTCCCTTGAAGCTCGTTTCCAGGTACACTGCTTTCTGCTCCTCTGTCCAACCATTCATTTGTGCCAGGAGCTCAAATTGTGCTCTATATGCGTCCCACGGTGCCTTCCCATCGAATTCCTGTGGCTTCCTTCGTACTAGATCACCCTTATTGCTGACACTCATGTCTGGAATCTGACATCTAAGTTACATCTAATCTAGTTTGCTTGGCTTAACCAATACTTATGTATCTGCACATGCTTTCGCCCTATAGTTTTGCTGCTCTAACTCAGCTGTATTTAATCTGAGTGACAAATTACTAAAAACGACCCACCTTTACTCTTGGGTGAAGCTGTAGCAAAATTTCAGACCGATAGCTCACGTGACTTTTTACGTAGGCGTGTGCAAACATTTTGGTCAAAATTGAGCGGTCTTTGTTGAATATTTTCGCACATGTGCTTTTATTTAACCTAAATTTGACAACGTACCAGCTTTGAAAAGAAATCAATGTTTTTCTAACAAATAGATTTCCGTACATATGGTGCAAAGAAAAAACAAGAGGGAATTCTCAATAGCCGCGGCTGTAATTATATCTCAAATCCGCCAAGAGATGGAGCTATGAGTTAGGTGTCGCGGCTAAACCATTCGTCTATAATGTTGGCTGTTGTATACTAAGTAATAATAATTCATGTAGAAACTAATGAATGGCGGGTTTGTAATGAAAGAAAGAAACTTTTATTTGTACAGTTACAGTTACGGCAGGGAGGTTATATATTTAGTCTAAATCTTGTCAAATCACAGTGATAATACCTAAAAATTCATGTTGGTAGAGATTATTACTATAAAAACGAAAGAAAAACAAGTTGTGACAAAGGAAAACAAATGTCCAAAATTCCAATATATATATTCAGTCTAATTCTTGCCAAATAACAGTATAATATCTTAAAATGTATGATGACATAAACCACCATTGAAAAAAAGGAATCAATGATGAACGAAACAGAACAAAATTATCCAAAATTCCAAATGTAGAATAAACCCAAAAATAAATGAAGCTTAGATGATTATAATACAAGTCACATTCGTAGCTAGTAAAGCAAACCTAGTGTCTTTCATATCAAATCTAAAAATGACTAAGTTTACTAGAAATAAATTTAAATCTGGAAGTATTATAATCATCAAAACTCTCTCATCAGCACTTATAGAACGTTTTATGAGTTAACACTACACAACACAGCTAGAATATTTCAAAGCTGGCCCGTGCTTGTGTTAAGAAATTCCATCAGAGCTAATTGACAAAGAAATCAATATAAATGGGAAGTAAAACGAGCAGTGTCTTTGCAGGCTTTCAACAAAACTTTTCTTACCCTAAGATACAATACTGGCATCCTTCGATAGTTTAATCAAGGATGTCCAAAGCATGTTCTTTACCAACTGTGAGTGAAGAAAGCACTATCCCACTTTTTGAATAGTGTCTTGACCAAGCTAACCAAATAGAATGCAAATAAGCAGTAAAGTTGAGCTCAATTTCATAAGTTAACATGAGAAATGAACTGAATTAAATAAATAATTCCCATACTCAGAAGTATTGGAAGACTGAAAACTCGAAGCTACCCACGTTTGGCTTGCTTGTTTATTCTTCGAAGCTCAAAGTTTCCCACCACAGGAATCGAACCCGAATTTTAGTTTTAAAGACCCTCAAGCTTATCGCTGAGCTTCCGGTGAGAGCTCACATTTGGCATAAATCCAGTGTAAAATTATTATGCAACTGACACTTGTTTATCACTGCTTTACAGATAGTAGCAGCATGTGGGGGGAGGGGCTGAGTTGATGGCCAAACAGTGCCAAGCCTGAAAAGTAATCTCATGACATAAATTTATTAAATGCAAATAAACAACAACATTTAAGTATAATTCACAAGTAATATTTTTTTGCATGTTAAGCAAAGAAAATTTCAAAATTGCTCTAAACATTAACTCTATAACAAACCAACTACCATAGAAAACTAGCTTCACAACGTGTTTTTTGTATATTCTTTTGTCCATACGAATTTAAAGAACTTTGACTACATTTTGACATTGTTTGGCGTTCTTAGGTAGTTTGATATTACCCTTTCCAACGCAAAATATTCATACACCCAAATCATAAAAATGTATTCAAATCGAGGATTTGGAATTTCCAGGACGGGGAAACAACGAAATATGCATCAGCTTTGGTTACCAGAATCATCCAGAAAGAGACCTGCAACAAGTCGTATCCCAGCTGTTGCAAACAAAGTGCGGCGTCTTGTAACAAACGAGAACTACCAACACAATGATCACTGGCATAAGTCATCCACGTGCCACAGGCAACAATACACAGCACAATCAATAAGGATTTTCATCTGAAAAAAGCGAAACAAGTCACGTCTACACAAGTTGCTTCCACAACATACCTGTTTAACTGTCTCAAACATCAAGAAGCTGTAGAATAAAGCGGGTATTCATGCTATTCAATGCAAAGACATACCGATCAAGTTGCTGAAAATGCGAATGTTTGATAGTGAGATCTGAACCCACCAACCTCAGATTGCGAATCGAGTGCTCTAACCCCGTGTCATGCCAGACCTCAAAATCAATGGGGAAAATACCCATCTAACAATCTACTATTATTTTTTTCTTCATATGTAGAAATTGCGTACATCATTTGATTTTGAGAATTAAAGAAAAAAAGGGTATGTAATTCTTTTATTACCAAATGGATATTGCTTAAAATGTCACCTATACATGAATGGGCACGACTGGATATACAGAAACTGGTTAAATCGTGTATTCGTAAAATACAGGAAAGTTTGAACAAAACTGGATTTTCACAAGAGGGCGTTAGATGTAAGTTGTATTTATTTATTTTTTTGCCAGACAATTGAATGTCTACTCTCTCTTCACCACAGGTAACCGAACTGTATATTCTAGCGTTGTAGGTATATAAACTTACCGATGACACAGCGAGGGAATCTATACGTAGGAAACCCTGTTTATTGTTTGTTGTTAAGCACAAACTTTACACAAGGGTTATCAATAGGCCATTTATGCTGTGCTCACCACTGAGCCATCGGAAGAGGGGGGGGGGACTTTTTAACAGATTAGTCGGAATTGCTTAATCAAGTCAAAGGAACAAATATGAGATAATAATACAGAAAAAAAAGGAAAGTAGGAAAGAAAGGAGGGAGGAGAGAAAGAAAGAAGGAGAAATAAAAAGTAGGAAGAGAAAGAAAAAGGGAGGAAAGGAGAGAAAGAAAGAAGGAGAAATAGAAAGAAGGAAGGAAGAGAAAGAAAAGGGAGGAAAGGAGAAGAGAAAGAAAGAAAAAGAAAAGAAGGGAAAAGAAAGAAAAAGCAAAACTTCCTTTCTTCCTTCCTTCTTTCTTTCTCTCCTCCCTTCCTCCTTTTTCTATCTTTTTGTTTTTCTTTCTTTTCCCTTCAAAGAGAGAGAAAAGAGGAGGAAGGGAGGAGAGAAAGAAAGAGAAATGGAAAGAAGGAAGGAAGGAAGAAAAGAAAGAAAAATTCTTTGTTTCATCATTCCCTTCTTCTTCCCCCATTCAAACTATATATCATAGTAATTTATCGGAAAGGAATATCCCTTTCTTTAGAAGATCTCACGGTAACGAGATTTTTACGATACAATAACAATGTTTGACTACAGTGTTCAGATTCAAAAACAATTACTTTTGTTCTGAGTAATATAGACACAGATTGTAGATATCCAGAAATATTTATATGGACTGATTAAGAATACCTTCACTGAAGAACGTCCAAAAGCAATTGACAGATATAATGTTTTTCAGAGATATTCTACCCTGTATATGATAAGTTATTTTTCACTACTGGAGGTTTCTCGCAGGGAGAAAAATCTGGTGGTTATTAGTAGAAAAATTCTTTTATGGGTCACCAACCGAGAAAGAAATGGCAAAGTATTTTTTATGGAGAATACTCAGTTCTAGTCTACTTCCCACACTACAAAATGTTCTTGTTCGTTCGTTCTTCAAAAACCTGTTGAAGCCTGCTAGTTAACAGTTACCTTTGAAGACTAGTTAATGGAGAGAATCAAACGACGGAGTTTGAAAGAATGTGCTAAACTTGAAGTGACATTGTGAAAAGAACAAAATGTATGTGATTTTTTTTTTTTACTTTACTCACAACATATGTGTGAGAAATCCGGAGTGTTTTTAAAATAGCTTAAGAAAAGAAAAGAAAACTATACATTTCAAGATGAGAAAATACACAAATGGCATGTATAATAGGTAATATTCGCGCACCAGGTTCTTCTGAAAATGAAAATGTTAGATGATTTAGGGCATAACAAGACTCACTTTTTTTCGCAATAACATGTAACTTAATATGGCTACTTAAGCATAAAAATAACTGTGTTTATAATCTATGTGTGTCAACTCACAGTTTATTTTTGCCCTTGTACAGACAATGGTATTTTTCTTTGAAGCTTATTTATCATGCAGTTCTTCGTTTAACTAGGACAGTTCTGGTTGGGAAATTACATATTTTGATGTTCTTATTAATAGAAACGTTGTGTAATGTAGCTAACTAAATAACTGAGTAATTGCTCTAACTAGAAGTCAACTAAAATCAAGGAATTTTGCTGAGAACTTATCGATTGTCATAAAAAATAACACAATAGAAACGTGAAGAAAATGTTAAAAGAAGATTTTACCTAAAGTTGAATATTCCGAAACTTACAAGGTACAACATAAAAACAACACGGTATGTACGAGAAGTAAAAAAATATTTTATCGTAAGTTTATGTGCCGAAACGTTAAAATACGCTTTAAAAACGCGAAAGAAACGTTAAAATAATATTTTATCGAGAGAACGTGAAGAAAATGTTAAAAGAAGATTTTACCTTAAGTTGATGTTCCGAAACGTTCAAGGTACAACATAAAAAACACGGTATGTACGGGAAGGAAATGTTAAAGAAATATTTTATCATAAATTTCTTCCGAAACGTTTAAGATACGACATAAAGAACATTATATAAACGCGAAAGAAGCGTTAAAATAATATTTTGTCGAGAGTTGATGTTCCGAAACATTCAAGATACGACATAAAATACACGATATGAAAGTAAAGAAAATGTTAAAAGAATATTTTATCATAAATTTATGTTCCGAAACGTTTAAGATACGATATAAAGAAATGTAAAAAAAAAATATTTTGTCGAGAGTTGATGTTCCGAAACGTTCAAGATACGACATAAAATACACGATATAAAAGTAAAGAAAATGTTAAAAGAATATGTTATCATAAGTTGCCACCACCACCACCCAATGGCACAGCGGTATTTCTGCGGACATACAACACTAGAAACCGGGTTCGATAGCGCTTTGTGCTCTGAGCAGCAGTCAGGTTAAAATAGCCTACAGCCAGAAACTGATGTAGTTTTAATAGAATTTGAAAAATAAAATTTATTGTTGTACCTTTGAATTTTTACCTAAGAGGAAATTATATTGATCCTACAGAAACTTCATAAAGTTAAAAATTGTGCACTTCGGATGGCACAGCTAGTCTTGTTCTTAATGCACGTGTTTAAATTCTCACTTATTAGGATAGGTGTGGCCGAGTAGCTAACATACCCGAAATGTAGCCATGAGTGTGTGCTACAAGGGTGATGGTCAGATCCTGTTAATCGTCCAGACAAGAACAGCTCAAGAGTTGGCGGCGGGTGTTCCTGACTGGCTGCCATTTCTCTAGTGTGTCAATTCAAAATTAGGGACTATGTGTATGTTGCAGTGCGTGAAAAATAAAAACAAACAGACGAACTCGCCGCTTCATCAGATATTACTTACTCCTGTGTGATGGTTTCTTCTGTTGTTTGTAACTAGTGGTGAGGTCCAGCTTCTAAAACCAGTGGCTATTGTCCATTCTGTCTATCACTCACTTTAAAGTGGCTCAACTGCTATTTATGCGTATGTAGTGACCAATAAACGATTGTTTTTGTTTGTTTGAAATTAAGCACAAAGCTACACAACGGGCTATCTGTGCTCTGCCCACCACGGGTATCGAAACCCGATTTTTAGCGTTGTAAGTCCGCAGACATACCGCTGTGCCACTGGAGGGCGATTGTTTTTGAAGGAAATACTGGAAATTATATTCAGTCGGAACCTAACTAGTGAAATAAATAAAGCTTCGAGTGTTTGTGAAAAACTTTTAAGTAAAAAGGGTATTCAGGAATGTATTACAAATAAAAATAATATTTCATAAAGTGTTCCAAGACACATTAATCTCTAACTTTCTATTCGATGTTAAATAGTTCCCCGGTTGAGGGTTCGATTCACCCCGTTGTTGACGAAGCACAACTAGTCCATTGTGTAGCTTTGAACTAGAAAAATGGTCTAAAAAAACAATTATCGATAAATGTTAAAATTCGCGTGAACGAGTTGATTAATCTCACACAAAGGGCCGTTTATCAGTATAAGACAACAAAGTAATTTATTCATGGATATGGATCGAGCACGTGTGTCATCTTTAACTTTGCCGAACTCACAACAACTATCTATTCATTTTTACCTGGTATAAAGTACTTAATTAACAAGCGAAACAATTTTTTTTATGGTGTACCCACACAGCCGTATATAAATGTGATCATGACTTCAATCCTGCCAAAAGCCAGTGGCCGTGGTTGGGAATAAAAATGCAAAGTTTTCTCAGTAGATTAGTCAATAACGTTTATTTAAAGCAGTTATAACACTTTATTATATTTATGCATAAGATCCCCCCTCCCCCCCATCTAAGACATTATGTTTTCTTTCAAAGATATAAAAAAGTGTCCAAGAACAATAGACATACTCGAGAAGAAATTACCTTTATGCCCACGCAAACTGCATATTGTTCCAGATCCTGGTTTCATAGAAGTATTCAGTAATTTTAAAAGAGTAATTAAATAGTAAAAAAAAAAAAAGGCACACCAAAAATGCGCTACCTATTATTTTGATTATTATGTGGAGAGAGAGAGATGTATCACTGTAATATGTAAACTGGAATATAAGGCGTTGAGATTTCAAAATCGTAGCCATGATAAAAATAAATATTACTTACGACGGTTTTTAAACAAACCTGGACTCATTGTGGGTATGATAAAATATAACATTACTTATAACGTTTGTTTGGTTTGTTTTGAATTTCGCGCAAGGCTACACGAGGGCTATCTGCGCTAGCTGTCCCCAATTTAGCAACGAAAGACTAGAAGAAAAGCAGCTAGTCATCACCACCAACCGCCAACTCATGGGCTACTCTTTTACCAACGAATAGTGGGATTGACCGTCACAATATAACGCCTCCGCGGCTGAAAGGGCGAGCATGTTTGGTGGGACGGGGACTCAAATCTGCGGCCCTCAGATTGAGAGTCAAGCGCCCTAACCACCTGGCTATGCCGAGTCAATATTAACGTTCCATAAACAAACCACAGATTACTTATAGCGTTCATTAAACAAACCATTCATCGTCGTAAATATTATTAAAGAAGACACTTTCATAGACTTCTATAATTACATTTCTGATCTTTTATAGCATGATTATATAAATAAATATCTCGTTCAGTAGTCCTTCAAAGTTAGTGTTGACTGTTGACGTTCTTCAACTGTTATACTGACATATTTAGTGTGGATATAAACATGTTCACAAGGTAATGACGAATATTAAACTTCTACTATCAAATATCGAAGAACGATTTGTTAATATTGCAGTCAACTTATTACAAAGCAATCCATAATATTTGATGGGAAAGCGTTTTGATTATTCTTATGTGCCAATAGAATATTATTGTACGTAAACTCTGTGAGCGCTCAAAATAATTTTTCAATTTGAAACACAGTTAGTGACTAGCTGTGTTCATAAATATGTATTTATTTGTTTTAGATCAAAGCCGCATTAGGCTATCTGCTGTGTCCACCGCGGGGATCGAACCCCGGATTTAAAGCGTTGTAAGTCCGTGGACGTATTTATACATGATAGTTGTGATAGATTTTGGCGATTACACGTCTGTTTGTTTGTTTCAAATATTCGTACAGAGCTACACAAGGATTTTGTTCGCTAGCCAGCATTAATTTTTAACTGATAGCGAATTTACAGTACCCACCGGCAACTTTTGGGGTAATATAATTGAATAGTGGGATTTGACCGTCCCTCTTCTAATGCACCCACGATCTCAAAGTACAAACCATGTATTCTCGGATCAGTAGTTTGGCACGCTAACCATAAGGCCTGTATTAATGCCATTTTGTTAAAACAAAGTTTGCTTTCTAATTACCTTATAATGAGCTTAGGCAGAAATACGTTTAATATCTTTGAATTATTAATACAGTCTAATTACCTTATAATGAGCTTAGGCAGAAATACGTTTAATATCTTTGAATTATTAATACAGTCTAATTACCTTATAATGAGCTTAGGCAGAAATACGTTTAATATCTTTGAATTATTAATACAGTCTAATTACCTTATAATGAGCTTAGGCAGAAATACGTTTAATATCTTTGAATTATTAATACAGTCTAATTACCTTATAATGAGCTTAGGCAGAAATACGTTTAATATCTTTGAATTATTAATACAGTGTAATTATCTTATAATGAGCTTAGGCAGAAATACGTTTAATATTATTAATACAGCCAGTGCAGCGGGTTTATGGTTATTCGCGACATTTTTTAGAGAATTATTTATGCAGTTTTGGTATAATTATTTGTGACCAAAATCAAATTAATTAATATTTATGATAATTTTGCATCCACTTTCTAATGACAAACATATTTTTATTATAATAGTATATGACACGTGATGTTTTGATGACGTGTTTTAGATAGTTGAATTGCTGTGTCCAAAAAAGAAGAAAAAAGTCTATAGGTAAGATACTTTCCTTTTTAAGTTTAGGCGAAAATGTGATTTTTGTTTGTTGTTTCAATGTTAAGCACAAAGCTATACAATGGGCTATCTGTGCTCTGCCAACCATGGGTATCGAAATCCGGTTTCTAGCGTTGTAAGTCCGCAGACATTCCGCTGTGCCACTGGGGGGCTTGATTTTTGTAAGAGAAGGGACGTTATATTTAGTATTTTTTATGATTACATTAAATTGTTAAGAGAAGGGGCGTTAAATTTAGTATTTTTCTTATGATTACATTAAATTGTTAAGAGAAGGGGCGTTAAATTTAGTATTTTTCTTATGACTACATTAAATTGTTAAGAGAAGGGGCGTTAAATCTAGTATTTTTCTTATGATTACATTAAATTGTATTAATTCATTTAGGAATCTATAGCTCCAAGTTATAAGACATGTTAATATTCTTATAGTGCACATTTACACAACTGCGTTCGTACATCTTCAAATCTTTATTATATTTTTAGGCTATATAAACTCTAGTAATTAGTAATTTAATTTTTAATGGAAACTCGTTATATAAGAACGCAAAGCAACATAGATTTTCTAAGTGTATTCACTCGATTTTAAGGTGTAGATCTCATTGAGCCGTTTTCAAGCAACTTGGATTCCGTTATGATTTAACTGATTTAAGTAAAAGGACGCTCACACGAATAGTTATAGAAAACGAAATTCATTTCCCTCCCAGCAGCTCTGTGCTGAACGGTCGTTGCCTTAAGTGATCCAAACGCATAGCGTAAATTTAGCACGTGCTTTTATTGGCACTGTTCCCTCATGTGGAACTTTTCGAACATCCGGGACAGCAGCAGTTAAAGCTTGTTTATCTGGAGTAGGAACACAGCACACACAGACATTCGAGAGGCTGTACTTACTGGTTGATACATCGAAAGTAATCTTTTAGAATTTTGCGCGTTTTGAAGATTGATAGCATGAGAAGCTACAACGGATAAAAGGACAAATACTAACCTTTTTTTTCTCGAAGTGATGACAGCAATGGTTAAAATAGTGAACAATTCTTAGGTTAAGAATTCTTACGACTGCTCATCTTTCACGTGGTGAGTTATAATTTGTAATCTTGGTGAGATGTAATGTTTAAGATAAATTTTAAGATTTCTTGTGACTGCCCATTCTTCGTATGACGAGATTTAATATTTAATCTTGGTGAGATTTCATGTTTAAGTCAGATATTAAGATTTCTTGTGACTGCCCATACATCGTGTGACAAAGTGTAATTTGTAATCTTGGTGAGATGTAATTTGTAAGCTGGATATTAAAAGCTCTTAAGACTGCCCATCATTCGTGTGGTGAGTTGTAATTTTTAATCTTGGTCAGATGTTATGTATAAGTAGGATATTAAGAGTTCTTGTGACTACCCATTCTTCGTATGACGAGATTTAATTTTTAATCTTGGTGAGATTTCATGTTTAAGTCAGATATTATGTGTTTTTGTGACTGCCTGCCTGCCCATCCTTCATTTGGTAAGTTGTAATTCTTAACATATTGTTTGTTTTGAATTTCGCGCAAAGCTACACGAGGGCTATCTGCGCTAGCCGTCCCTAATTTAGCTGTGTAAGATTAGAGGGAAGGCAGCTAGTCATCACCACCCACCGCCAACTCTTGGGCTACTCTTTTACCAACGAATAGTGGGATTAGCCGTCACATAATAATGCCCACACGCCTGAAAGGACGAGCATGTTTGGTGGTACGGGGGATGCGAACCCGCGACCCGCAGATTGCGAGTCGAGCGTCCTAACCACCTGGCCATGCCGGGCCTTTTTAACATATATATATATATTTCTTCTTAATACAGTTTGAGTGTTAACTCTACACATTTGCGTAGAGAATAAAAAACTTTAGTTTTTCTGTAATTTATTCACGTCATAATACAGTTTGGAGTGAACAAGCGGAGTCAGCTGATTTATTGTCGACCTATTATTGAAAGATTCAAGAAGAAATCGATAATTACAGTATTTATAATTATTATAAAAACAAAATCTTTAAAGTCAGTAAGTTTCTTACGTAATCTTTCGTAAATTGTTAATTTTGTACTGCTTCATGAATAACATTATTGTATGCTCCAACATATGCACGTGCGATTCAACACAGCTCGCGGCTAAACTTTATTACGGATGGCATATTAAGTTACAGATAAAGAAACCTTTGTTTGGATGTTAGTCGGCAGCACAAAAGTGTTTAGACTGGAACAAGCATCGCGTTACTACGCAAGATCAAAGCGAACCTGTCTATCTATCTAGTTAACTTGGCTATATATATATGTGTATATACATATATATAGGCTTGTGCTTTCAAATATAAATAGGCAAATTTTACATTAAACCGCCAAAGCAGTATTGACACTAAATCAGTCAAACCATGTATTATAGGTTAGTTTTCTCTAAATACTATTTTACATAATAGTTAAAAAAAAACTTATAAGTTGTACAGAAAAATATTGTTACATCCCCCTTAACTTTTCCTATCTTCTTCTTAAATGTTAAATATAACATCTGCAACATTATCAAGTTAATGGCAAAACACTCTAAGTATTACGTGATAATATATCACCTCAAGACAACAAAGCGATAGCTAAGTGAATAATATATGTTTTATAAAAGTGTCTCAGTCGTTGGACAACAGAGGATTTCTGAGTGAAATGGAAAACTGTTTTAAAAACTGTTTTAAAAAAAAGTTTTAAAGAAAACTGTCTCAATTGTTGAACAACAGGGAATTTTTGAGTGATTTGTTTATTTTGTTGTTGTTGTTTTGTTTTTTGTAAAATTTGTCCGGGTTGTTGAGCAACAGAGGATTTTTGATTCATTTGTTTTTTTTGTAAAAGTGTTTCAGTTGTTGAGCAACAGAATATTTCTAAGTGGAGACTTGGTAACAGTAGAGCACTCTATGTGTGATTATTCAAACGTTTATCATACATAAATAGTTGCAAAGTTGCTTTCTGTCAAAAAAAAATTATTTGTGATATTATTTAAACAAATCAGATGGATTTTAAGTTATTTGCAGAGTAAATAAGAAGTAGCTTAAGAAGGCAATAACTATAAGTATTTCACGTTTTTTGACGTCTTTCTATGTGCTTTTTAAAACCAAGTACCTTAGAGAACTATGCAGATATTATATGCATATTTGTATTAGTTGAATGTTCTCGATCTACAAATAATTGCAAACCCACACATTGCTTCGTTTATAAAATATAAGTTCTCGATTTTACCTGCACGTTTACGCCCTACTCACGGTTGTTTTGTTGTTGTTGTTCTAACTAAACCATCAAATAATCCCAATTAGAAGTAATGTATATATATATATACTCTTCCTTATGTTCTTGCCTTTCTACAAGGGCTGGACAAGTGCTAAGCTACAGCTAGGAAAGCCCAAAATTCGAGCCTGCGATATACTGCTGAGCACGTTCCGCATTTACAGCTGTTGGGTGTGTTATAAAAGTGACAATCTGTACCACTGTAAATGCCAGTGACTAGTTGTTCCCCCCTGAAAACCAAGACATGTGATCTTTGACCTGGTCGATTAGTTTTACGTATTGCATACGGTGTCCTTGAGACTAAAAATATCAAATATCAAGTGAGTTTCTTGGATTAAGTGAAAATGTTTGAGTTAATAGTACTCTGCTGCTCCTCTCAACGTATATAGTGTAATAATGACGATGTTTTTGTATTACGGTTGTAGGTCGTGAAACAACCCAGCGTCTGATACCTAAATGTTCAAATATTATGACAACAGTAACAGGTATAACCACGTGGCTTGTTTGTTTTCGGATATTCGCGCAAAGTTACACAAGGGTTTATCCGCGTCTGTATTAGCTGTCTATAATTTTGAACATATAGAGGGTTGATTGGATATCTTATTTGAAGCAACGCCACATTGGGCTGTGTGATATGTCCATCGTTGGAATCGAATCTCGGATTTAAGCGTTGTAAGTCTATAGACTTACTGCTGTCCCAACGGGGGACCAGATAGAGGGAAGGTAGATAGAACAGCACACCGCCAGTTCTCGGGCTACTCTTTTCTGATCAAATAATTGAATTTCATAGGGGATCTGCAACCCATAGTCCGACACACTAACCATAGGGCCACACTCAGCCTAAAACCACGTGGAACGATATTCAAAGAATAGTCTGAAGACAAACCTATCTCTGTACTTCCAATTGAATATCGTGACCTTCAGTTGCGATTCAACACTTTTTACGCCTATGTTCGCCTACATAAGTCAATCTTTCTACGTCAGATTGTTAGCTAATAAAAGACAGTAAACTCTCATTGCGCGAATACGACGGAAATAGCTTCGCTTCTAAGCGCAAGTGTTATTATGAGATATTTAATCTAGGAAAGCAGGGACTTTGTATAATCTATATGATATCACTACCGACTGCATGTGTAATCGTGCATGGTTACACATTTATCATTTGGTTTCGATATTGCTAGGTAAACTATTCTCGAACCAAGCTTCAGGTAATACGTAACTAAAAATCACCAAATACCATCCTTGCCGGATGATAATAAGCAACTGATTCGCCCGATTCTGTAATCCACATATTTAATGAAAGAATCAATGAGTAAGAGAAAGCAGAATTTAACGTTTTCCACAAGCGTTGAGAATAATAAGAAAGGATGACAAAGATTGTTACTTTGGCACAATTCCAAAGTTATATTTTTAAATATATGTATAAGTATACTTGGAGCCCCTCTATATGTTATATACATGTATATCGTCGTGACTTTTGAGTTTTTTGCATTTTTTTTCAGACGTGACTTTTAATAGGCCAGCGATTGAGTGGTTCCTAATTTTGAATTTTTGAACATATTCCCGATTGCTTATCGATTTGAAACATTAGGACTTGAAGTTCAACGCATAAAATTTGGTAAAAGACACTTTATAAGTTTCACTGAAAGTCTTCAAACTATTTCTATGAGAAGTATTAACTAATTTTCTCTGGGTTTTCATATTACTGTATATATATATAAACTAGTTTCAGAGTAATTTTTTTTTTGGTTTCCTTTCAAAATTTTTTTCACCTGCAAAAATTGTGGAGCCATTCAAATATCTTTATTTTCTAACTATGCTTTACCTAAATTTTTCCTTCTTTTATTTAGACAAGAACAAACTAAAGACATGGCTAGTTGCAGAGATCCACCTACATCACAAATGGAGTGTAGTGGTAACTTCTCTGAAGCAGATCGTAAAGCTAGGTTATGTAGGTTAACAATGGCAGAATATCCTCAGCCACTGAAACGGACATTAAAGAAAAATTTACGAGATCGCCGTGGAAACAGATTTCGTACTCAACCAGTTACGTTTGATGAAATAAAGGAAGTCGACGAGGAAGATCTTGAAGCAACATCCTGCAGGGGCCCTCCAGTGATGACGACCAAGTCTCAATCAGAACTCCGTTCGAATTTTTCATTTTCGAGAAAAATCGGTGCTTCATCGGACTACAAAACCAATACAGAGAGTACAAACCAATATCAAGTTTCAAAAAGTGTTTCGGGGACTGAATCTTACGTTTTCCAAGACCTATCTCAGTGGTATAATAAACCAAGACAGGGATCTATATAAATGAATAGAAACAGTATAGTTTACTTTTATAAAAAATAAATAAATGAAATCAACCATGCTGTTCAGAAAAGTCATTATCATTTGGTAAACGTGGTCAACTTATTCTCGTTATGTTTACAGAAGAAAGCTGAAAATATGAATGTGCTGCATGCATTCGACTTTTTATTACGCTTTCAGAAACAAATATTTTTTTTGAAATTATCGTATACATTTTAACTGCTGTTACAATTCTCTTATTATTCTTATTTTGAATATTCACCGGATTAATTAGAAAATATTTTGTGTTACTACAAATATGGAAGTGATTCTGAAACTAACTGAGAGTCAGGGACGTTGTGTGCTCAGGAGCTACGATGGAAAAATACTTGTGTTACAGATGGTTCCTGAGAATGAGATTTGGCTTTATTTATAGAAAGATGGCGCTTTACCAAATATCACATCCAGGTGTTGCGAAACAGTCGAAGATAATCGTCAAAACAAGCGGATCGTATTGCTGTAGCTAATGGCAAATACATTTAAAGTGAATCACTTTTAATTAAATTACTGGTGGTGATTTTAGTGTACGAAGGAACTCAAGTTACTCATTACAGCAAGAGGTCACTTTGAGCGTAATAACATGTAAACGGAGAATTGTATAGAAGGCAGTTTCGTTTGGAAATGAGGTGTTTTTGCATTCTATTTGTTTTTTTAACTATTTCAAGAGCTATTCATATTTCAAACAAGTCCTTGTTTTACAGCAACAAAAAACACAGAATTTTTTATAGTTTGTTTCAACACAAATGTTTAGTACTTGTTATATTATTGCGGAAATACAAATGAATGTAAATGATGTGTATTTTTTAATTCGTTTGTCACTAAACTCACAAAAAATAGCAATCCTGATGCGGCAAATTGCTGAAATATTTGGGAGAAAGTACTAAAAAATATTAGTATTGCTAGTAAAGTATTCTGCAAAGTTTTTTATTTTGTATATATTTAAGAATATGGAGAAAAAATTAAATCTTAACACTGGTGAGATAACCAACTCATTATTCCACAAAATTAATATTTTCTCTAAAACTATTTTTATGATGTTAAAGACCGATTTAACTTAAGTTTCGAAACTTGCATGTTTTTAATTCACAATCATTAGCTTCTAGTTACCTTTACTCATTGTAAAATGGAGATCGATTTATAATATATGTTGCACAACAGTATCTTGAATAAATATAGTATAAGAATATTTTACATAAAATGTTGTGTCATTTAGAAATATATCTAAAAAAGTAGTGCTGAAAAAGTTTAACTGTTTATACGCTATCAATTTGTTGTATGGTGCACGTATAAGTGGAACTTTGGAAATGGCTAAAATGTGCTGCATAGTATTTTAGGCATATAATGTTTGTTTTGATCATCTTGGTAAACACCTGAGCAACAGGTACCATTTGGACACATTGATCTGTTGTTCGTAATATCTTTACAATCACTAGATTGAACCTTATCGGATCTTTAATACAGGGTAATTATAGGTATCTGGAACACTCTGTAAGACGAACATTGTAATAAACTGGCGAAATAGTTTGCGAACTTACAGAAGATATCACAGGAATTGTAGTTACTGGCTCCTGGAAACGCCATTAGGAGCGCCACTACAGAGCTACTTGAAAGTGTCACTATCACCATTTTTTTATTATTTCGTCTATCATGACAATGATATTGGATATTGCAGCAATTATCATCTCTCACGGAATCGCCCAAATCTCCATCTTTCACAAAGGTATCCTTCATCTGAGGAATAGTTGCTAGGTGATGGCGATAGCAATCTATCCTGTAGCCATGAAGGATGCGTTCGGAAGAGCATGATGGTGAAGTCGTCGCCACAAGGTTGCTCAAGCAAAGGTCCACAATGGTTAATGATATTGTGTCGTTATGTTCAGAATGATTCATCATTATTACAGTCCACAATTGTTAATGATCTTGTGTCGTTATGTTCAGAATGATTCATCATTATTACAGTCCACAATGGTTGTTGATCCTGTATCGTTATGTTCAGAATGATTCCTCATTATTACAGTCCACAATGGTTGTTGATCCTGTGTCGTTATGTTCAGAATGATTCCTCATTATTACAGTCCACAATGGTTGTTGATCCTGTGTCGTTATGTTCAGAATGATTCCTCATTATTACGGTCCACAATGGTTGTTGATTTTGTGTCGTTATGCTCAGAATGATTCCTCATTATTACAGTCCACAATGGTTGTTGATCCTGTGTCGTTATGTTCAGAATAATTCCTTATTATTACAGTCCACAATGGTTAATGATTTTGTGCCGTTATGTT
>NW_013667123.1:73619-82388 GCF_000517525.1 Limulus polyphemus
TGTCGTTATGTTCAAAATAATTCCTTATTATTACAGTCCATAATGGTTAATGATTTTGTGCCGTTATGCTCAGAATGATTCCTCATTATTACAGTCCACAATGGTTGTTGATCCTGTGTCGTTATGTTTAGAATGATTCCTCATTATTACGATTCACAATGGTTGTTGATCCTGTGTCGTTATGTTCAGAATAATTCCTTATTATTATAGTCCACAATGGTTATTGATCCTGTGTCGTTATGTTCAGTATGATTCCTCATTATTGCGGTCCATAATGGTTTTTGATCCTGTGCCCTTATTTTCATAAAGATTCCTCATTATTACGGTCCACAATGGTTATTGTTCCTGTGCCGTTATGTTCAGAATGATTTCTCATTATTACATTCATTTTGATAGTACAACATAAACAATATGATTCTGTGCTCTAAACATATGATTCCAACTGCTAGCAAGAGTAGATTCATTATTCATTACACCCAGAGCTTAGATACTAGTCTAATTTTCATATAACTGTGTACAGCGCCCCTAGTGTTATTTCCAGAAGCCTAGGAATGCACTTTCCCATGGTTATTTATGCATGTACCCAAACTATTTTGCCAGTGTATAAACAGTTCTTCTTCTAGACTGTTCCAGATATCCATGGTATGTAATATAATTTTAAATACAAGAAAAGGTTGTTCAGAGAGATTCAACAGGTATTTAAAATATCTCTTCGAGTACTAAAATTTCTGTATCATTCGTTAAAGCTTATTCTTGGCAAAAATTGAAAATAAATTAGAAATGAACTGAGGATTATGAATACAGAACATAAAATTAAGCTAAAAAAGTTTATTTTGAGATAAAAACAAAACAAAAAACAACTGATCATATATGAGCCCAATTCTTTTACTTTATTTTACTTTACTTTAAAAACACTTTTCAGAGCGACTTTTAGAAATTCGAGATTGTATAGGAGCATAAAGATCGTAATTAATTACTGTAATTATAATATTTTGTCAGAAATAGGCTTGGTACTTGAGACGTTTACTTTTACGTGACGACTTCCAGATATACAGGAGTAGGTTTTTGAACACAGACTAT
Organism: Limulus polyphemus; assembly: GCF_000517525.1. Classification (NCBI taxonomy): domain Eukaryota; kingdom Metazoa; phylum Arthropoda; class Merostomata; order Xiphosura; family Limulidae; genus Limulus; species Limulus polyphemus. The sequence goes on from NW_013667123.1 coordinate 74,700, forward strand.
GGTAGCTCGTGACCCTTAAAGAAACACTGCGATGTATTCACAGAAGTCGTTCAGCTTTGATTATACATTAGAAACGGTTAACCATTTCATTCGTTTGTTGTCATTTATCTAAATCTTTTTATGCTCAAGCCTTAGAATGTTTCTTACGATAAAAACCAACTTTTTATCATTAACCTTGCGTTAGTTACAGTCATCCGTAGCCTTATACAAAATTAACTTATTTGATTTCACGTGTTTTACTTTCACGTGAATTTGTTCGAGTGCTATTTTTCATCTGTCAGAAGTTTTCAAGTAACGACTGTATATGTTTAGTTAACGAATCGAGTATTTCTTTTTTTTTGTTCTTTTCAGAATGGCATGCTTTCAGGAACTACTGTGGCTACAGTTTAAAGTTCTTGGAATGCCTGACTTCAATAATACATTATTATATTAAACTACATTAATCTATTTTATTTTATTTTCTTATTATAGAAAATAAGAACGTTTGGATCTGTATTAATAAATGTTACAAATCAATGGCGTAGAAAGCGGGGGGTGGGGGGAGGCCCCTATTTTCCAATCTGTCCTAGTAAAAATGCATCAAAATTAGGAAAATTCCTCTCAGGAATAGCAGGGGAATGCTAATTTAAACCAGAACCCAAGAGTTCCCAGGGCCCCAAAGGCGATCCCTGGACCACGACCGTAATGGGTGCGCTTGTGGAGCACATTCCTTCGTTTCGCTCTGTCAAATAAACCTTGAGCCCACCCCCTCTCCTTTAATTTGTCTCTTACACCTCTGCAAGTGACTTGATGGATGCATACAGTTGCTGCCTCTGTTACAGATGATTTAATGGGTGCATACTGTTATTGCCTCTGTTACACATGATTTAATGGGTGCATACAATTACTGTATCTGTTACAGATTATTTTTCTGTACTAAGTTAGTTATCTTTTTTTAATAGTGTACCTAATTTTAAAATCTCAGTTGCAATATGTACGTTGAATATAATTATAATAAATCAACAAGTTGATACATGTTTTTCTTTGGTGGGGGGGGGGGGGGTAGAACGTGTAGAAGTACTCTCTTTAATATTTTCAGCAAGATTACTGTTCATTGTAATAAATATGACTACACTTTATTTACGGTTGAGATTTATCAAAGAAGAAATTTTGAAATGAATGTACGGTATCTCAGACTGGGCTCCCCGATGAGACAGCGATAAGTTTACGGACTTACAACGCTAAAATTCGGGATTTGATTCCTCGCGGTGAACACAGCAGATAGTCCGATGTGGCTTTGCTCTAAAACAAACAAACAATATCTCAGAGTGGCTATTATTTAAAATTTTCTATTAAATCATTGGGTGAGGATTCTCAGCCAGGTGTCTAATGTCTTCAAGGACCTTAAGCTAAAACGTTTAGAAACCACTGATCTGTCAAATTTTCTACGTTCCCCATGACATTTTGAAGATCTTATTGAACATCTGCTCTATTGTGTTGTTGTTGTTCTTTATGAAGATCTTTCATTTTGTTATGGTTTGAATTGAAGATTTACACCTACATAAAATCATACGTAGTTTGTTTTACTTTCGTGAAATGCAAAATGATCGCTAAATTTATGCAGATAATTATAATAGACATTATATAGATAAATATATATGTATATATTACAAGAATGTCAATCTGATGTTCAGTATGATAACCAGATTACAACTACAAGAATAATGTGTAAGAAAAGTTGATGCACGCTGTAGTTCTTCCCTCTATTGGATCGTGTGCTAACTAAACGGGTTAAATCAGAGAAGCCAAACCTTTTCCATTTGTAATTGAAACATATAATGGTTAATTAAATTGCTTTATTAATGTCTGATTAAATAAAACCAAAACCTGTCTTCTTCTTTTCTGGAGAAAGAATAACATGCCAAAGGCCCTTAAACAGGATGTTTAAAAGGGGGTTCTAATTTGTGAGATCAAAAGCCAACACATATTGTGCGAGGCACAATCAACATGCAAAAGATGCTAATGCTAAGGGGGTCTGCGGCTATTTCAAGCCAAAAAATGCTAATGCTTCATCAGAAAGATGTAGCTTATGTAGAAAAAGTTAAATGCCTTAAGCAGCTGCGCTATAACTATAATTATTTTATATCACAAATATATGGGGTTCGGCAGAGCCCCCCCCCCCGAACACCCCTCTGTGTACGTGCGTGTACCAATTTCTTTGAGTAATCGTTCAATGTTAAACTGGTCTTCTACTTGAAATAGTTTAACCATTAGCGAATGTATTTAACTTTTTATTATTATCATATATAACTACTAATCTGAAATCATCATTTTACTTGTAGTGGTACAAAAGACGCAAGTGAAGTTTTGAAGTTAAATTAACAACAAATTTAAATAATGTGAAATCAAATGTTCCAAGATGAATATTCAACTCCAGAAGGAAGAATAAGAACTCAAAATTTGAATTATACGACGATATTATTCTCCTTATCCAATACTGAAAATTTGTCACGTGATCAAGTAACATGTTTGTAGTGTCACAACAGCAACATCTAGCACTAGATAAACGGCTTTTAAATCTACGATTGGACGATAAGTTAGTGCACAAAATAATACAATTCCAGCTTTTTTCTTAAATTCACTGCACTTAATATGAAAACTGTTGTCCTTTGAACCGTTCTAGTTGCTGATTGGTCAGTTCTTCTTAATAATGAGTAAAGTTAAGTTATGTAACAATAAATAATAGTTAAAATAATATTGTGTTATTATCCTAATTCTGATTAATAAATGACTCGTATGAATATCACACTTCACCAACTTTCATGAAATTTGGTTATATAAAAAGTGTCTCAGCCAACTACTATGTCTGTCGTATATAAACCAATCAGATCTTCACTGGTATAAGCCGAAAGGCTTCGTCGGCCACTGGATTAAGTAGATATAATGTGGTTCACATTCTTTTTTTTACAATATAGAAAAATACGTTTAAAAGAAGATGTTACATTCAGACATGACCAGCCGAGTGCAGCCTTGTCAACAGACTCTAATAAGCTAATCCTGCGAAAATCTAGCCCAATCGTTAAAAAAATCTTCGTTACAAGCGTACTTCCTTGTTGATTCTGCTCTTCACTACAGAAAATATCGAAACTTTTTATTATTATTATGAGGAAAATAATATAAAAAATAAGAAAACATTCATTTTAGTGCTTCTACTTTGTACCAAGTGAAGGTTTCATCTGATTGGTACGTTTGACAGATAATGTTTGTAGTCCATACTTCCTTAGATAATAGCTTATACTAACAGTACGACAGCCTTAGTGGTATCTGTTGCATATATCGCACTTCTCTAGCGAAACTAAATGTTTGTTCTCTTAGTCTTTACTTTTGTAGATGTCTTACTGTGGAAATAAATGTATTCAAAAGCAATAACTTTGATACCAAATAACTTAGAAGTTCCAAAATTATATTAATTGAAGCGAATTCATAATTTAAAAAAAGAATAACTGACTTTTCCAGTTCCAAAATTATATTAATTGAAGCGAATTCATAATCTAAAAAAAGAATAACTAACCTTTCCAGTTCCAAATTATATTAATTGAAACGAATTCATAATCTAAAAAAAAGAATAACTAACCTTTCCAGTTCCAAAATTATATTAATTGAAGCGAATTCATAATTAAAACAAAAAAGAATAACTAACCTTTCCAGTTCCAAAATTATATTAACTGAAGCGAATTCATAATTGAAAATAAACAAACTATAACTAACCTTTGCAGTTCCCAAAATTATATTAATTGAAGCGAATTCACAATTAATAGAAAAGAATAACTAGCTTTTGACCCATTAATTCGTAAGATTATACGAACAAGTTCATGAAACACCACGAGTGTTAGGCTAAAATGTTAGCTTTTAGTTGCATGCTTTTTCTTACAGTTCATTACTTATCCTGAACAGTACATGCTGAAATACGAATTAAGATTAGTAAAAAAAAAAATCGAATTGTCAATCTTGACTCAGAGCCACAGTTTTATCACAATTACTCATCTCTGACATATAGTGTTAATACTCCAAATTATGACGTAACTACAAAATATCAGTTTTTAGCTTCTTTGTTTATGACCTAAGTACACTTACACGCCAGTAAAGATAATACCAGAGTTAAAAAGTAATTCCCACAGAAACAATCTATAATATTATTTTTTTTAGTTTCATTTCTTATTACCACTAAACTAATTACTGTGAAATCTTATACCTTGAACTTTAGTAACATAATGTAGATTCATAGAACTGTTTCATAGATTGCCTTATCAGCATCTTTGAACTTCTTTATCGGTTGTTATTGACATTGTATACTAAAGATTCGGTTATAAAGTTGACAAATGCTAATATAAATGTTACACAGTTGCGAATAACAGCTGGTGCTCTTGACAAGTACATTATTGAACAAAACGGATATTTTAGCCACAATCATGGCTCACGACAGTCGAATCGAACGGTCTTTTCGCACATTTCCTTCTCTCAGTTTGACCGAAACGATACCGCGTAACGGTGTCCCATTAGAAGAACTGTCAGAAGACCATTTCTCGACGCTGGCGTCCCGGAGGTTTCAAGCTCTTACTTTAGAAACAGCAGTTTTAATTCGAAAACAAGACTGGAATACGTGAGTAAATTTATGAAAACACGATATTGATAATATATCTGAATTTTAACACCACAGTATGTGTGTGATGATTGCTCTGAATTAGTGGACTTTATTTTATTTTATGCTGCCGTCTTTTAAGAAATAAACGATTTATTTTATTTTTAAGAGTTTGTTTGTTTTAGATATTTCGCGCAAAGCTACAAGAGGTATATCTGCACTAGCCGCTCATAATTTAGCAGTGAAAGACTAAAGGGAAGGCAGCTAATCAACACCACCAACCGCCAACTCTTGGGCCACACTTTTACCAACGAAAAGTGGGATTGACTGAAACATAATAACACCCCCATTTTCATCTTGTTAATGGTTTTGCATGGAAACCTCTAACTGTAAATCGAAGAGCATGTAAAATACTCAGGTTGATAGGGAAACTCCGTTTCTTCTCAATGAAAATTCTAAGTTCAATAAGAAGTTATCTAACGTTTTTCATAAACATTTGCTATTACTTCAAACTTAAGTAACGCTGTCATGGTTGTAGTTATACTTAACATAGCGTACGTTTATGATTTTACAGGTTGTATTGAATACCGGAATAAGTTATGTTTTCTTTTTTTGTACCAAAGTATAAATATTAAATACAATACTGTAGTACAATTTTCATTATACTTACTATGCTGTTAAATTATAAAATAGTTCTAAAAGTTATAGGGAAACACGTATATGCATATTTACATACTTGTTCTGGATGTATATTGAGCACTATAATTTTTCATAAATTAGCTCCTGATGTAAGGTTAATATTTTTTTTCATAATTGATAATATTTACCTGAAAAAGCTTAAATCAAAATCACTAGAGCTCAGACACACAACGTACATTAACTAAGATATCTAAATATCTCTACTAATTTTTTTAACAGTTGTTTTGGAAAACATGTTCAAAGGTATATAAAAACTTATTTTCTCGAAATGGAGCCGAAGGCTGTCTTGAGGGATCACCTGTTTTAACCACTCACACCAATATGCAGTAGTGTGTTGTCTGTCAGTCAATCAGTCAGTAAACACTAGTCACATACGGGACGCTTAAAATTGCAACTTGTACTGTCGCGACGTCAATAAAACGTGCGCATTCCATGAATCACGAGAAGAATTATGCACTCTGTAAGCTACAACACAGCATGACATATGAACTTCAAAAGCAAGAAATAGAAGTATTTGTCACTCTTAATTTTGGTTTTATTTACTCTTGAAACAGAACATTTTCGGGGGATCCCGCGGAAGTACTTTTAGCACTCGTTTTATTTTAAACTTTCTCACAAACTCTATAAGTAAATTCTGTGTAATATCACTATGACAAGTGTTTTAGTATAAACTGAACAACCTGACCGGAAACTAAATAGGAACTGAATTGTTCCTTTATTTATTCTATCCTAACGGTTGCGTATTTCTGCTCTTTATTTAGGACATTGACGACTGAGGTTAAAAGTATCGAAATCCTAAATACGGTTAATATGTTCATCTAGGAAATAAGATTTTATATAAGAAAACGTCAGTGTGTACGAAATGAGGTTTCGCACGGTCAGGGACCGTATATTAAATTAAAGAAATGATGGGGGGGGGGTAACAATTATGTCTATAGGAACATCTAAATTATATCTGAAAGTACAAGTTTTAAGATAAAGACGTTTTAAACACTTCCATAAAAATATTAATACTGTTATATAATATAGTAACAACAATTAACATGGGAAAATGAAATATATACAGTATATACATAAATATGTTTTACTGGGTGCGGAGGGGGCGGGGTTAATAAAACGTATGTTTAGAAAGGGGTCATGATAAAAACGTTTACTCTCGTCACCAGTGCATATCGTGCACTATACTTTGTTGCTATTCAACAGTTTTTTAGAAACAATATATATATATATATTTGATTTAATTTAAATTGCACCTTTTCTCACAGTTTATGTTAAATAACTCGCAATGCGCACCGTATTTCAAAACAAATTAACAGTTGATTTTTTATTTATCTCTAATTTTTTAGGCCTTAAGTTTCCTTTCGCGTCCGTTTATTTAAAGCTATACTTATACGTTTGTAAGGCCCAGAAGTCATTCGCTTTCTAGATGTTTGTCCTACCATTCTGGATGGATCGGAGTGTCTTAAATTACAGTTTGAGTAGCTTCGTTAGCGTTTAGTAATTCCGCGAAATATTCAAAGTCTCAATAATTTAACTTTTAAGGAACAAGTAAAAATAATACAATAATAGATAGGCAAACAACGATTGATAAACATAAGAAAGAGTTTTATTGATGGTGGAACTAACTACATGTCTCTTCCTTATGCATATAAATCGTTGTTTACCTACCTATTATTATATTAACGTAATTTACTTCCTTATTCAATTAAATAGGATAAAACCTTATAATAAAAAGTTTCTTTAAATATGATACATTGTTTTCCTTTGTGCGTATATACACGGGACCTGACAAGCAATTTCTAGACTATATACAGACTACAGACACACATGTATATATACTTCCGAGATTACATCCATCACAGACTTACTTAGCTGTAAAGCTAAAGAAAGAGTCATTTTCTTTATTTGAGTTATTGAACTATTATAATTTCACCTATTACGTTGCATTTCGTTATTTTGCAGTCTACACATATCCATCATCAGGATGTTTCAGAAAAAACAGTCATCTTTAGAATCTGGAGAGTTAGCGATGCTCCACGAAATAATACGGTATGTTTTTTTTTTCTTTTCTGTACTATGTATGTAACTCCGTGTATTTACAACATAATAATACGGTGCGTTCATTCTGTCTGCATTATGTATGTAACACTATGTATTTACAACGTAATAATACGGTGCGTTTGTTCTTTCTGCATTGTGTATGTAACACTATGTATTTACAACGTAATAATACGGTGCGTTCGTTCTGTCTGCATTATGTATGTAACACTATGTATTTACAACGTAATAATACGGTGCGTTCGTTCTGTCTGCATTATGTATGTAACACTATGTATTTACAACGTAATAATACAGTGTGTTCGTTCTGTCTT
>NW_013667123.1:83260-103853 GCF_000517525.1 Limulus polyphemus
AATAATACGGTATGTTCGTTCTGTCTTCATTGTGTATGTAACACTATGTATTTACAACGTAATAATACGGTATGTTCGTTCTGTCTTCATTGTGTATGTAACACTATGTATTTACAACGTAATAATACGGTATGTTCGTTCTGTCTGCACTTTGTGTGTAATTACGTGTAATTACAACGTAATAATACGGCATGATTGTTTTATCTACATTGTGTAAGTAATGTCGTGTATTTAAAACGTAATAATAGAGAATGCTCATTTTGTTTGCACTGTGTATGTAATGTCGTGTATTTATAATGTAATAATACGGTACGTTCGTTCTGTCTGCACTGTGTATGTAATACAGTGTATTTACAATGTAATAATAGAGTATGTTCTTCTGTTTGCACTGTGTATGTAATGCTGTGTATTTACAACGTAATGATACGGTATGTTTGTTCTATCGACACTGTGTAAGTAATGTCGTGTATTTACAACGTAATGATAGAGTATGTTTTTCTATTCGCACTGTGTAAGTAACGTCGTGTATTTACAACGTAATAATAGAATATGTTCTTCTATTTGCAGTGTGTAAGTAACGTCGTGTATTTACAACGTAATAATAGAATGTGTTCTTCTATTTGCACTGTGTAAGTAATGTCGTGTATTTACTACGTAATAATAGAGTATGTTCTTCTATTTGCACTGTAATGCTGTGTATTTACTACGTAATAATACGATATGTTTATTCTGTCTGCACTGTGTGAGAAATGTCGTGTATTCACACAAACACATTTATTAATTTTTAACTATTGTACTTTTTATAATTTTTTTTGAAATGTTGAATGTACACGAGTTTTTTGTTGTTGTTTTTCTAGTGTAACTGAGAAATCGTGAAGTTTGAGTATGCCGTGTATTTCAGTACATGAAAAATACCAGATAATTTAGTAAGTTCTTAACACGAAATAAATCTCTTACAACTGTGAACTGGTCACTATTCTAACGTCACTCAGTCCTCTGCATTATTTTTATTGACGCAAGATTTCTTTTAGCGAAGTGGTTAAGAAGAAATACAGATGTCTAATGAATGAGCCATTGTTTATCTTCATAAAAACCACATTCACTCCGATTTGATTGATTTATAAACCGAATGGTTTTGATTTTGAGAAATATTGTGATAAAATTTGCAACGTTAAGATATAGTAACATAACATAGAAAAAAAGAAGACAAAACTGTCATTTAAATATTGACAAAATCTGGAGTGGACGTGGGGCTTGTAACGGCGGTATTAAAGATTTTTATAACAGACGAAGAATGATGGACTTCGTAGCAGTAGTACTTTACTTTTCGTATACAAAACACGTGCGATTTGGGATCAAATTACTCTCTTGGAAACTGTAAATAGGAAAGTTAAAGTGTAAAAGGAGAAAGAACGCATAATTTCAAGAAAACATAATTCAACTTCAACAGTACATTCTTTGGAAGTTAAACATGAAGTACCCATTAAAGCTCGGGGTGAGTAAGAAACAAGAAAAACCAACAGCTCTTACTCTAAACCACTCATATTATAATCAAAGTGTTAGTCTAAAATTGGAAATTTTACCACGTGATGACCACATTGTTCTTGTAAAAATTTGGGCATGTGTTTACAAGACGTATCTCGAATGGCAATGAAGCTACTACACTATGGACTATCTGTGCTGTGCCCACCACGAGTATCAAAACCCAGTCTTTAACATTATAAACATTCAGTGTTACGTTTAAACCACTGGGGGCAAGTTGTTAAGAAGCAAGAAGTATCAAGGCCTTTCAGTTATTTCCGGAATTATTAAAATACATTTATTATCTAAGGCCAGATTGATTTTTTTTTTGTACATTTGAAATGAAATATAAGAAATTAGCAATATGTTTTCCTTTGCATTAAGTTTGCAAATAAGCTAAAAAACAAACTAACCCTTGTAGTTAACGCATAAACACATACATTTTTAGTTTTTTCCTTCGTTATGGAGGTTTGTCCTGGACAGCTCAAATATTTTTTCAATTTGGAAGTGATTCACGGTTCTTTTGTTTGTTTTTGTTTTTTATTCACAAATATGACAAACAAATTTGTGGTAACGTTAAGTCATTTTATGGGGGAAAATTTGAATTATTTTTTTTTGAAATTAGGAAAGAAACGTTTGTTATTAATTAACCTTATTTTTTCCCTTCGAGTAACTTGCAATGTGTCAGTTATTTCATGAATGTAATTGAACAACCACAAATATTCCTTTCAAAGAATGTGTCAGTTATTTCATGAATGTTATTGGACAACCACAAATATTCCTTTCAAACAATGTGTCAGTTATTTCAGCTCCCCAGTGGCACAACAGTATGTCTGCGGATTTACAACGCTAGAAACCGGGGTTCGATACCCGTGGTGGGCAGAGCAAAGATAGCCCATTGTGTAGCTTTGTGCATAATTTCAAACAGTGTGCCAGTTATTTCATGAATGTAATTAGACAACCACAAATATTCCTTTCAAACAATGTGTCAGTTATTTCATGAATGTAATTTGAAGCAAATTCCATCCAATGAATCCAGCAATTTTGTCATATGATGTTTTTAATAACACAGTAAAAATGCATTGAAGAATGTTTTCGTAATATCACAATATTTTAAGGTAACGTGGGTTATCTTATATCGAATTATGACGTGATAGATGTATCTTCTCACACTGGGTAACATATTTCGTTCTAATAACCAGTTGAAAACTGTAGTTCCAAGTTATATCCATTCTCGTCAAGGTGTAACTTTGCATGAAAAACAGCTTTGTAGAAAGATTTACAAATAGACAACAACAACAGCAAATTTTCTTATTAGATAGTTAATTTTGTCAGAGTAATTTGAAGAAAGCAACATAATACTTACAATTTCTTACCTTGAAATAGTCATAGACAAAACAGCCAGCCTGTGTGTTCTGAATGTTTCTGGAGATATAAATAACATTGTTTAAAAGGAATATTTGTGGTTGTCCAATAATATTCATGAAATAACTGACACACTGTTTGAAAGGAATATTTGTGGTTGTTTGGAAAAAAATTTTCCATCCTCATCAACACAACTTCTAGAGAATACACGAAAAAGTGAAATACCATTAGTGAGTAGCCGAATATCAGGAGTAGTTACTGTTCACTGTACGTGTAATGAGATAATTATGTCTCAGATATATAGAAGTGTGTAATGAGAAAATGATGTCTCAGATATATAGAAGTGTGTAATGAGATAATTATGTCTCCGATATATAGAAGTGTGTAATGAGAAAATTATGTCTCAGATATATAGAAGTGTGTAATGAGATAATTATGTCTCAGATATATAGAAGTGTGTAATGAGATAATTATGTCTCAGATATATAGAAGTGTGTAATGAGATAATTATGTCTCAGATATATAGAAGTGTGTAATGAGAAAATTATGTCTCAGATATATAGAAGTGTGTAATGAGGTAATTATGTCTCAGATATATAGATGTTAAGTGTACAAAACAAACACTAGTTCAACATAAAACGTGGACTGATGTCCTTAATATTCCAGCATACAAAAGAAACAGATATGCAACTATATATCAGTAACTCCTGTTAGACAACTCTTGATAACTGCGTGGATATGATACTAATAATAATATCACATTAAACTAAACTTATCAATACTAATAAATATATATATAACGTTTTCACTTGATATAATGTACATTTTTTTTCCTAGCCAGTTATGAAAATGTTTCTTTTCTGACCTTTGTAGAAGCAGTTACTGACGAAAGGTATGATAATCCTGAGAGAGGATATCAGGCAAAACGTTGTGGGTGAGAATGTGTTACGGTTTTATTGTCCTTGAGTGAAGTAAAAATTCTGATAAATGCGTAGCACTTCTATCGTCATTGACAATAAAATAAGTTTAACGGTTTTTTTTCTTTCGTCTTAGAATTGTATTAGTAGCACGTGATCTTTGAATGTAGTTTCATGGTAAGGGGCTTAAAGTTAAATCAGTTTTAAATTAAACTTATATGAAGTGTTATCGTAGAGAAATCCAATACAATATATATTGTATGATTTCCTGTTACAACCAAAATTATCTTTTCAATACAATGTTAACATTCTGAGTAACACTTGATGTTTTCAATATGGTATTACAGGAGGAAACTTACTGAAGCTCATGGAAGAAACCTGGGAAGATTTCTTTTATAAGATTCTTCCACTGCTGGACGCCTGTATGGTTCACGTAAAGGTATTATTAAATTACTTCCTGGAGTGATGCTATTACTATGGTAGTTGTTAAGTGAAAGTTAGAACTGAATTTCTATGGTGCTACATATATTTTAAATCATTATATAGAAGTCAGAAGTAAACCCTCTTCGTGCTAATTGCTATGATAATTTATTATATCAAAATCAGAAATAAATCCATATGTTGTTACTGTTGCCCTAATTCATTACATAGAAGTCAGAAGTAAACCCTTCTCGTGCTAATTAAACTCTTATGTTGCTAATGTTATGCTAGTTTATGATATAGAAGTCAAAAGTAAATCCATATTTTGATAGTGTTATCTTAGCTCATTATACAGAAATGATTAGTTACTGGTATGCTAGTTTATTAAAGAAGAGTCAGAAGTAGACTCTTATGCTGCTTCTGTTAAAATACATTATTATGTAAAAGTTAAGCGTAAACCCTTATTTTGCTACTATTATCTAGTTTATTATATAGGAGTCAGAAATAAACCCTAATTTTGCTGCTGTTTTTCTAGCTAATTATATAGTTATCAGAAGTAAGCCCTAATTTTGCTACTTTTATCTTATCTAATTATATATTTATCAGAAGTAAATCCTAATTTTCCCCCTGTTATGCTAGCTTATTATATAGTTTCTAGAAGAAACTCTAATTTCTCCTTTATTATGCTAGCTTACTATATAGTTTCTAGAAGAAGCTCTAATTTTCCCCCTGTTATGCTAGCTTATTATATAGTTTCTAGAAGAAACTCTAATTTCTCCTTTATTATACTAGCTTACTATATAGTTTCTAGAAGAAGCACTAATTTTCCCCCTGTTATGCTAGCTTATTATATAGTTTCTAGAAGAAGCTCTAATTTTCCCCCTGTTATGCTAGCTTACTATATAGTTTCTAAGAGTAAACTCTAATTTTATCTCTGTTATGCTAGCTTATTATTTAGTTATCAGAAGTGAACACTTATTCTCTACTGTTATGTTAACTCATTATATAGGACTCACTCAGAAGTAAACCCCTATTTTGCTACTGTTAAACTAGTTCATTATACAGACAAAATACACGTGAACATCTTGTAGCATGGATATAAGTAGTGTCGCCGAATTTTGTTTGTTCATGTCGAAGTTAGTTTTGAAATGTCAAACATTCACAAATGTTCATTCTCATCTCAATTATAATAAAGTTTTCACTAGAGATAGCCGCGTTACACGTCGTTAAGGCATGGTATACAGTGCTTGATAAGTTCTCATTTCTCATGAGCATGTTATTTCATAGTCTCTCGGTGAGTCGGAGGTAACTTTAATATCTTACAACGCTCAAATCCGAGATTCTATTCCCCCAGTGGACAGACTGCAGATAGCTCATGATAATATTGTTTCATACGAGTCGACTGCCATCTAGTGGTAGAAGTCGCATATTTCTCTGCCCAAACAGAACATTTCCACGATATTTTATTATTAATTTTTATAATAGAAGAAATGTTTGTTTTTGCCATAGATTTAGATATACAACAAACTTCCTTATATGGACGAACTCTGTCGAACATTAAAACCAACTTCTTTCTTATATACTGTGACTATATATGTTATATAGAAGTCAGACGTAAACCCTTACATGATTATTGTTTGTTATACGTGAGTCAGATATAAACCTTTAAGTTGCTATAAACTTAACTGGTCCTACCACTCTACTTGTTCATTGTATAGAAGTCACCCTTATGTCACCACTGTTAAAGTATACCTGTGATGCTGAGCTTAGTCACCCGGTGGGACAGTGGTAAGTCTTCGGATTTACAACACTAAAATCAGGGGTTCGATTCTCTTCGGTGTACACAGCAGATGCCTGTGTACAGCGCCTGTATCCTCAGCACCCTTCTATATGGCAGCGAGACGTGGACTACTTATGCCAGCCAAGAGAAAAGACTGAATACCTTCCACCTCAGAAGCCTGCGACGCATACTTGGTATCTCTTGGCAAGACAAGGTAACTAACACCGATATCTTGTCTCGTACGAACCAATCTACTATGTACACTCTGTTACGACAGCGCCGGTTGCGCTGGATAGGCCACGTGCGTCGTATGAAGGATGGCCGAATCCCAAAAGACATCCTCTACGGAGAGCTTGCCGAAGGACAGAGAAGCATCGGCCGCCCGCAGCTGAGATACAAGGATATTTGCAAAAGAGACATGAAGGTACTCGACATCAACACCGAAACTTGGGAGGACATAGCTGCCGATCGCGCCGACTGGAGAAACACTCTCCGTAAACAGCTGAAGATCGGTAAAGAGGAATTGACGGTGGCGGCAGAAGAGAAGCGAGCGCATCAAAAGGAACAGGCAGCCAACAGACCAGCGTCAACACACATATGTGACCTCTGCCACTCTCGTGTCGGTCTCCTTAGTCACAAGAGACGCTGCTCTAGACGAGCGATCAACATGAGCTAACAATGGACGGATGCTCATCCATGGTCAAACCTGGCCGAAGGAGGCCTACTGAGTACACAGCAGATAGCCCGATGTGGCTTTGCTATAAGAAAAATACTACGATTAGAACGAAGGTCTTTACTTACTGCCGCTATACTTGTTCATTGTATACAAGTCAGAAGTATTGATACATGGTTAGAAATGAATAAAACTACTTCCCTCAAATATTGCAGTTTCCTGTTCCCAAGATATAGCCTTGCCATACAGGAACATTTGTATTTGTAAAACAGAAAGTTAAACTATTTCTGAGGCAGAGTTTACCCAGACATATGCAATTTAAATAATACATTTTGAAATTTATTTAAAATATTTCATCTTAAAGATACAGTGCAGTTTACAGGTTTTCTTTTTTTTGTGTGTGTGAAAAGACATACGTGGGTTCTACGTACCAACAAGACCTGGAAACGCAATTAACGTAGCACAATGTCTGCTAGGTATAATTGTTCAGCTAAAGCCGAAACTTTATTATGATAAATAGGCTTTAGACTGATATGAAGTTAAGAATTGATCTTCTCTTAATATTTTCAAATTGTGAGCTTATTTTAAATATAAGTGTAACTTTACTAACATATCCTCCTCTTACCGGAAACTCCCTTTGAGCTATCAAGTCATTTGTTCTGTTACACTCCTAAGAAACAGGTTCGAATTAAAGGACCGGTTCGATTAATTCATTTTCTTCCAGATATAAATTTTAATCGAATGAAACTGACTGGTAGTTAACAAAGGGGAATTTTCCAATACTCACCAACCGATGGAAGGATTATTAGCTTTGTCAATAGAACAGTTGTTTGCCTTTTTGAATGGAAGAGTTATCTATCTTTTAACAGAAAAGATTATTTTTTTAACGGAAAAGTTATTCAATCTTTTAAAATTAAGATAGTTATTTACCTATACTAAAGAGAAATGAATTGAAATCTTTATTTATTATTTATTTACCACCACTTTCTTTTATGGAAGACTCATTTATGTATTAAACTATCATGAATCTATATTGCAGACTAGGGAGCATTTAACAATCAGGCAAACGGCTCTTATCTCGTTCCGAGACCTGGTGGTTTTGAAGCTTGATACTGCAGGTAAGGAATGCTCGTCTCTGTTTCAGAGGACGAATGTTACACGTAGTCTTCATCGAAACGTATCAGTTATTTTGTAAGGATTTGGATCATGATATCAGTATAACGATTTTGTTCTTTGACATCTTATTTGAAAAATATTCTGCTGATGTTATTCCAGAACTTAAAAGGTTTCAATTATTTTACTATGAATAGCAGTGGACGATTACCGGGTGATCCATTATTACAGCCTACTGTAACAGCATTATATACACTCTTAAACAAAGCGTTAGTTATTAATAGATATTTTATTCCTAATCATACAGTAATAAAATAAACAGTTTGAAAGGTGCTGTTACACACATGGAATTCAACATTATGCAGTTTATACTCATGACGTACACGGACTATTTTATAACAATGTTAAACAGTAAACAATATGTATAGTGATGCCATACACTAGTGTAACTATACTTTGTGTCAAATACGGTTTGTTTGTTTTAAAGCAAAGCCCGAAATTTAGTGTTGTAAGTCCATAGACTTACCGCTGTCCCACAGGGGGTACATCAAATACGGAATCTTGTGTACAGTTTTATATTTGTATATCATCAGAACTATTTAATCGTCTGCACTCTTGGTGTAGGAAATATTTGTATTTTAAAGCATTGAACTACATTACACTTTTTGGGAGCGCCGTATATTAGCAACTTCTGCAACAAAAGATCAGATTATTTAGAAAAATAATGTGTTTCTACATTAAGCAATAATATTTAAAAACATTTTTCATCCTTGTTAACTTTCAACAACAAATTATCAAAACAAGTTACCTATATACATCCGAACTAAAAAATTAGCCGGTAATTAAAGTAGCTAATTTAATATACCGGTGTAACTAGGAGCATGCATTGTCATATAACAAAAACTTGTGCTGATCAGAATGTATTGATTTATCAGTTGGGTATTGATTCGTCAGTTGGATAGTGTTGCTGTTACTAATATTTTCGACCGTCATCCCAAAAATATTTCACGAGTTTTGGCCAGTTTAAAAGATTTGGGTAAGGCCCAAATCCATATACTTAGTTAACAATGCAAAATAATCCTCATAATGAAAAAAAATATATATATAATAAATAATGCAATAAAGGTAAGTCTATTATATATACTAAACATTTTAATCAGTACTGTTAGGCTCGGCATGGCCAGGTGGTTAGGGCGCTCGACTCGCAATCTCTGATAAAGTTTAACATACGTTACAAACACAAGAGATAAACACAAGACGTTAATCTACACAAATACATTCTCAGGGGAAATTGCGAGGTTCTTCTACCCAGCAACATGCTACTTGTTGTTTCAGGCAGATATGTATTCATCTTCAAAGATATAACATTGTAGTATTACTGTTGTCAGGGTTTTATGTATGTTTGTGGGCTGAGGATTCTTCTACAGTAGGTGTCTGTGACTTATTGGCGATAAATTTGAACAATAAACGGTTAGCACATACTCCACTTGTTTTGAAATAATATATTCAAAACAAGTTAAACGTATGTACAAAAAATTCCTTACAATATGGATTTCACAGTTGTATCTCAAACTCTAAACAATTATATTTTCTTGTCAAAGTCCACTTAGGCTGATTCAACTACTTTAGAATACAATTGATAAGACACACTATTTTTCTCTGCTCTTATCACAATAGTATAAGTGAATAATTCACTTACGTTACCCCGTGGGTTACCACAGCTGTATCCTGAACTTCTAATATTTGTCTCCTTTTCGTCAAAGTCCACACAGACGGGTTCAGTTATTTTAGAAAAATCTTTGACAAGACAAATTCTTCTTCTTATCTCTATTAAACTGTGAAACTCACTTTAAGATATCACCTGTTAAAGCTAATCACTCACACGCTGGCTAACTTTACGTTTTCTTTCGCTAACTTTCTGACTGAACCACACTTGACTTGCACTAGTTTGGTCACCTTTACTTATATGTTGATTACTGAGGCCTGGAACTTTCTGTAAAGTGCGCGAACGGCGCTGATTTCAATACTCAGTTAAGGTAACGAGAAAAATACTGAAGATTCGAGTAACGTGGCGTCAACAATATTAGAAAAGCCTAGACAACAATGTATTTGCAAACACAGGGTATGACTCTTCCCGAGTTACGTAACCAAACTTGTCATAACTATCGCCTTTAAAATGATTAACTTTT
Organism: Limulus polyphemus; assembly: GCF_000517525.1. NCBI lineage: Eukaryota > Metazoa > Arthropoda > Merostomata > Xiphosura > Limulidae > Limulus > Limulus polyphemus. Next base: position 93,239 of record NW_013667123.1, read on the forward strand.
AACTCTCTTGTTATGAAAAACTAAATAATCATTAAATATTGACTCACATAATGAATTAAATAATAACACCTACACTAACTACACTAAACAGTCTTGTATGTTCAACGACCTTTAACTGCCCAGGGATATTGGAGAAACTCCCCTCATAAATCAGAAGTATATAAATCTCGTAAACTGTAAGTACAATTAAATATTTTATATTGGTACGAACAGCCGTTTTCATTATTTCTTTAAAACTTTAAGTTAAACTTTTATTTCCTTAGCATGCAAAATCTGGTTTAATTACCAGTAATCACGGTGCCAACAGGTGATAATAATATAAATTCAAATCCACAAAAGCTTATTATTAGTTTAAGGAATTCCTAGCGGATGAAACACTTTGATTGCACTTCAAAACCGACATTTTAGAAACACTTCTATAGAAAGAGTAATTTTATGTTTAGTATCAAATGAATATAGCATAGCACAAATGCACTTTATTGAGAGTTTACGTTGCCCTGCCAAATTATCTGGACACCCTTCTAACTTGTGACACTGCCTAAACAACAACTCGGTGAGTGTAGGCTCAGAGAGCACCAGATAAGTAGATTAGTACTGTTCAAGTATATACTAGATTGCAAAACATTATGAATTACGTTAGTTTGAGTAAAGAGGATTTACAGACTTTTGATAGTGCAAAAAATCGATACATGAAATAGTCTTAATTCTGAGACATTCACAATTTATGGTCTATCGGTGGGTCAGCGGTAAGGTTTTACGGAGTTACAACGCAAAAGTCCTGGGATCGATTCCCCCTCGGTGGACAGAATGTAGAGAGCCTATTGTGTAACTTCAGACAAAGAACAACAAACAAAACATTTTATTAGTCATAGAATAACTTATCGACATTTAGAACTTCACAGTAAAACATTTGCGCTTCTATACGTCTGTTTGTAGTTGGCATCCTCTTACACAAGGTTCACCATCATGGTGTGCCATGTCTTCCTTTCCTGTGTCGCTCTGACCCATCCTGCATTGTCCCCATTCACATTAGTCTTTCATCCAAAACATTCATGGTCTTCCCCTTTGTCTCTTTCCTTTGGTCTTGCCCTCCAATAACATTCTCTGTATTGTCTGCTTTCTGACCACATGACCATAATATCTACACTTTCGTTGTTTGAATGTATTAAGTAATGTTCTTCTAGCTTTGATCCTACTAAGTACCTCTTCATCGGTGACTCTGTCTTTGTAAGATATTCTCAGCATCTTTCTGAACATCCACATTTCAAATGCATTGATCTTTGATTCCATATTCTTGTTGATTGTCCACGTTACACCAGTATATATAAAAATAGACAGTACATTGCAGCTAGCTAGTCTCTTCTATGTTTCAATGTTAATGCTTTATGCTGCCGAGACATCTCTCATTTTACAAAAGATATTTCTTGCAATTTCTATTCGTCTTCTTATCTCTGTGTCACATCCGCCATAATGATTTGACCTCAATATTTGAATCTCAACACCTGTTTCAGACAGACTATGATGTTTATCCTTTCCATGTTTTGATGTTTCCTGCTTACTATAATCGTCTTTGTCTTTTTGGTGTTCATTCTGAGTTCAAATTCTGCACTTCTTATCTTAACCTCATCAGGGTTGGCAATTATTACCTCTCTCTAGTCGACATTTCAGGGGCTATGACAGTTTTTATTTTGTTAGTTTTCTTGGGGGGGGGGGAGGTAGCAAAAATATGTTAATAACTAGACTATAATACTCCCTGTCTAGAAGTACGTAGGACCACAGACTGATTTCAAAGTAAAATTAGAACCGGACTTGGGTCTAATATTTAATGTGCCGGATTGTGGATCTAAGAGTCAATGGTTCACATCCTTCTGCCGGACACTTTCGGACAGTGGGTGTGTTGAAAGAGTGACGGTCAAACCCTACTATTCGATTAGAGTAGGCCAAGGGTTGGAGATGATTATCTTTCTCTAATCTATAACTTCAAAATTAAGAACCGATAGTGAAGGTAACCCTTATGCAGCTTTGCGCGAACTTCCAAATGCAAATAAACAAAATAATATTTTAAATGTCTTGAAATGGCCTGCTCGAAGCAGAAATCTTAGCCCTAGGGGCGAACTGGCCATAACAGCAGTTGGTCCAATCACCGAGCCGATCCTAAAGTTTTAACCGAACTCTTCGTGTTTTCAAACTATAATACACTCGTTACGTAGAGTAATATAATATTATAATTTTTAAGTTCTACATACAATTGTTATTTAGCTTCAATTAAGTCTTGAACCACCCGTGAGAAGTGAAATACCACTATTCAGTTTGTCAAGAGTTGACGGTAGGTGTTATTGTTGAAACACTGCCTTCCCTCTTCAAAATTAGGACAACTAGCGCACATATCTCTCGAGTAGAGCCTCCAGTGAAAAGCCTGTAGGCTTTGTTTATTCGTTATGAATTTCGTGCAAAGCTACACGAGGGCTATCTGCGCTAGCCGTCCCTAAGTTAGCAGTGAAAGACTAGAGAGAAGGCAGCTAGTTATCACCACCCACCGCCAACTCTTTTACCAACGAATAGTGGGATTGACCGTCACATTATATCGCCCACACAGCTGGAAGGGCGAGCACGTTTGGTGGGACAAGGATTCGAACCCGCGACCCACAGATTTCGAGTCGAGTTCCGTAACCACCTGGCCATGCCTGTAGGCTTATAACGCTAATAACTGAGTTTCGATATCCGTGTTGGACAGAGCACGGGTTGCCCATTGTGTAGCTCTGTGCTTAACAACAAACAAACAAAAACCCTCGAGAAGCTTTGCACGAAATTCGACAAACAAACTTACTCTCAAATGGCCATGGTGCTGGAGTTCAAATTCTATGCCAAGCAGTATTTCTATTTCTCACGCAAACGTATTGTCAAGACATAAACAAAAAATTATCAATATAAGTGTGGTACGAGCAGAAGAATTAGAAGGGTGTCAATTTTTTTTGTAAATATTCGGAAAAAAATCACAAATTACAAGTTGTTTGAAAGTGCTTTTTTACACGTATGATTATGGGATTTTCTTTTCTGAAAGCGAAGAGTGTTTATTTGACCCATGTTCTTGTAGGATAGGAAACAAATATGTAATAAGAAATTAGACATATAATTTTATATCCTTACATGTGACAACAGTTCGAAGTTGGGACTCTTACGTTCCTCCCGTCAAGTAGAGCGCGGTAAAATGGAGTCAAGATTCTACAGAATGAATAGGCATTAAGTCATTGTAATATAAATTAGTCATAATATTAAAAATGTCAAACTAATGCGAAAGAAGCGATCTTTTACCGACTTCTGAACTGTCATTTCCGCCATCAGGGGTAAGTTGTATATACTTTGTATGATATATATTGATCAGAAGTAACCCCTAACAATTCTGTTCATAGTGCCAGGCTTAGTTAGCTATGGACGCTTTTCTACCAAAGCTATTGTTATCTGATATTAGTTAGTTAGAAAGCTTATTAAATACTCTGAGCTAATACACTCAGATTCATTACTCATGAACGGTACATCTATATCTGCTTTCAGGTGCTATCTACTCAGCAGCAGATATTATCCCACCTGGAATAAAACACATGCTTTTAATATTACAGGTAAGAGTTTATAATCTATGCAAATTTTCTACAAAATATACATGCTTTTATTGGCTAATATTCTGTAGTTCTGTAGCTGGATTAAAATGTAATTCTTAAATTCAAATTCAGTAATAAAAGTATATTCGTACTCGTTTTAGAGCAAATAAATAATGCTATATTACTAGTGTAAAATATATTGCCTTCTTAGTTGCTTGGGAAACTCTAACACGGGAATAACACCAGGTGTTAATTACTCTTTACTCAATAAGTTTCTTGGTAAATATTACCACGTTAAAGAGTCATATTTTATCACCGTGTTATATAGTGATAGAATTTCAAGGCTGTTCTGAAAAAGAAACGTGGTCAAATTCGAATCTATTTTAGAGTTGGTGCTACATAACATATTACTGTGTAAGGTTATAGAGAATAGTTCCTTTGTTTTTTGAGGTTTTTAGTTTTGCGTTCGTAATTATCCATTCTGTATTCTTACTCCTTCTATTCTCAAACAACCCCACCTGTTGGCAGTTAGAAGTTTACCACCAACCGGCTATTAATATATATAATATACATAAATATCATATATAAATATAGTGTATATAATCAAACTTTATGAAAAATCAATAAATGCAAGTTGAAATAAAGCAAAGACGGTTCATCGTTTTCACCCGTTTTACACATAGCTGTCCTTACTCATTACTGGCTGGCTAGCTCGTTAATTCTTGTTTTGACATATACAGCTCTTTTGAACGACCAAAAGCAAGAATTGATGGCAGCAGTGATAAACTTGTGATTTTTCTAATAATTGGATTCCAGTACATGTAACTGAAGCGTGTACAGTAGTTTCTTTATCCATATATATGCATATCAGAAGGGCTCGTCACTTTAGACGCCATTTTATGAAATTCACGAAATGTTTTAGTACTTCACAAACCTAATGCCGTCATACATACAGCTGTTTTACCTGACCACTAAGACTCAATAGACAGAAAACAATGTATAGTAGATAAATGTAAGACTCGTGATATATCTAATGTTAACTTGCAATTTCAGCATATTGTCAACAGATGCCGCCACATATGTTTCAATTTCGTTTACATAGACGCTGTGGAAAATTTGAGACTTTAATTGTTATTGATATTAGATCGCGACTTTACCACGCAGCTGTCAAGCAACTGACCACTGACAGCGGTAGGAGACCTAGACTATAAAATAACATATTTCAGGATGTTTGACACCGATAAGGCAACATAAAACAAGATACAAATCGTTAAAACTTTCACTTGGCAGTACTGTGGTTTAGGAAACAATTCACGCATTCTTGAAGCTTCTGTTTACGACAACCAAATGTTTGATTTTAAAAGTTATTGAATACATATATTTCAAGACTCGAAACTAATTCAGATCCCTTTCTTACTATAATTTAAAAGTGATATACCTTTTTTAATCACGCAATATATTCCGATCATTAAAAATTATATGTAAATAGATACTAAAAAGAATAAATAGATACTAATTAGTCTCGAAAGAAGTTGTTCACAATATTGTATGTACTTTTTATTCATTTAAGAATCGTAGCCTTTTATATCTCAGAAACAACAATAAAGCCATTTTAACGTTTTTCAAAAGCTATAAACTTAGAATATTTGTATAAGTGTGCAATTATTTTGGTTACATTTCGTAGAACGTCAAGGATCAATATCCTCCATGCAAAAATAAACTGAAGTTGGAGTCTCTTGTAGCAAAAGTTGTAAGTCCTTTTCTGGGATTCACCGGATTATATTACGGTGGTGAAGAACCCGTTGTGTTATCTAAAGAACCGCAGTTGGTTACAAGACAACGATTAAGTGGTGAGGAATCCTACAGTTTAATAACATTTGTTAGGCTGAATATATATATCATTGAGTTTAACTAATGTAGATTTGAAAAGTGGCATTTTCTCTATGTTAACTTTCACTAAGTGTCAGTGTGCCTACCACAAAGCACATTGACTGCAAGTTTCAGGCTGTATCAGGTTTTGTATTAGCTGAGTTATCTGAAAAATTGGTCCAGTTGAAAAACGATATTTTTAATATTTTAATTTAAATGTCTTTTTGCAAGAAGAACATGTCATGATGATACACGAACTAGAAATTTCATGAAAGTTAAGTCCTCAGTAGAATCTAGGAGAGTCATGAATTATATAAAAAACTAAGCTGTATAAAAGTGCAAGAATCTGTGAATTACTGATTTAATGAGTGATTCAGGTCAGGAAAAGGAGTTGGACACTAAGAGTCCGTTCGTCTGTGATTCAATTGTTTACATAATCAATGATTTAGTTAACGTGTTTGTTATCGATGGATTAGCGATGAAATTCTGCAAGTAAGTTTATTTGTGAGATAGGTGAAATGTTATTTATGTCGTTAGACCTATCAGTGAACGTAGCCTGTAGCAAACACTATCGAAGAAAGAAATTAATTCGTTTTGTTTCGTGGATTGAGATTACATTTACCAAATAATCCAAAAATCTGCTCAATGATAGTACACGTAACAACAGTACTTTAAGAAATGCCCTTTATAATATTATTGTGAGCTATATTTTTATTGGTTTAGTGTTTTTTCGCTAGGGTGATTTTTTTGCGTGAGGTAATGAGGTCCAGAAGTTTCATGAAAGTTTAGGTCTCTGTGGAATCTCGAAGGTTCTTGTAGTTTGTAGAAACTAGTACAAAATAAAAATACAGACTTACTGAATTAAGGTAATTGATAAATAGAATAGAAATTAGTGAGTCGGTGATTGAGTTAGTTAGTCAGTCATCTTGTTAATTATCAATATATTAGTTAGAATATTTTGGCAAGGTTTATTTGTGAATTAGATATACCTTTAGTCTTGGAATTTCTGTCAAAACATTGTTGTGAAGTCAGGCCCTACCAGTGAGTGTAACCTGTATAGAACGTTACTGAAGAAGGATATTAATTCGTTAACGTTAAGTGAATTTGACTTTGCATTACTTTTAACCAAGTAATCTAAAAACGAAAGAACAAGTCACAACATTATTACTCACGTAACTTCATTTCCTTAAGAACTGTATATCATAAGTTTTGTTTTGGATTCTGTAAAATATGTTTTAGTTCTACTCCATTAAAATATAAACAAGTGTGAAATTTCTACATTCACAAATATTATATACATCTGAAGCAAAATTGTGCTGATCTTCACGTTTTACAATAACATCTGTGTAACAGAAACAACCTTAGACTAATTTTCTAACTTCCGTAATTCCATTATCATGTATTTGTGTCATTAACAGTGCAAAACTAGATAGTACTTTGTGACTGCTGATAATAGAAAAATAAAATTTTCAATATAAAACTATTTTTATATAGTCAATTGAAAACATCAGAACTTATTAAACAACACTTCATTTTCTAGCCAAAAACTTAATCAAGCAGCATCACCATTTTTATTTGTTTTTTTTTTCAAGATGTGGTTAAAAACTATCAAATTATGGAAACAGTGAATAATATAGGTATGAAATGCAAATAATATGGGATTGCTCCTCCTTCTATTGTATGAAAATGAACTTCACTTATGTTTTTGATAGTTTACGTTGTGACTGGCTTTATTTCACCCAATCAGACAGTGCCACACCAGCGTAAAAACTATAAAAATATATACAGTCATAAAATTTCTGGTAGAAGTGAGGTGAATGCACTCATAGTTCCCAGGACCGAAACGCAGCATGACGAACGTGTATAAATCAAAGTTTTGTTCCATATGATAAATTGAGGAGAAATGTTAATTTCAGTTTGGAGCTGTATGAAACCCTAAAGAGGACACATAAAAGTGGTGGTTTTGATAATAAAAGTGGTCGTGGTATAAAGCCTAGAATTTGATGTTAAGTAACTCAGGCTATGCTTTTTACGTGATATACGATAATCCAGTAGATATCTTGCCAATGGCCTACTTTTAAGTAGTCTCAGCCTTGTGAGTTGACGTCATTCACACACTATTTTTGATACGATTTTTCACACTCTTATATTCACTGTTTTCTCTTAAACATTAGTTCCAGAGAGATTTAATTTTTCCATTTTATCTCCTTTTTGGGTAACCTTGTACAGCCCACTAACTATTTTCCAGGAGTTTAACCACGCCTGTAACTATAGGCATGAAAGTTCTCTCTCCAATGGTAAAATATATGTTAGCAAGAACTGACCTCAGTAGATCTGTAGCTGTTCAAGAGCACTGGTTAGAGAAGATAGCCAAAAGGCTGAAAAGGGCATAAGATTCAAACAGTTGGATGAGTAAATCTGGAGGAGGGGGATTTTTACAGATGAATCCAAATTATTTGTTATAATTTGTTCAAAGGCAGAGAGGAGACTGGTATCGCGGTCAATAATCAACATATACAGTGAAGCATGCTGAGGAACAAAAGTTTAGGCTGCATCTTAACTAATGATAAGGGAAATCACAAAATGTATGGTACCCTGACTGCTGACATGTACAATCAGATTCTTATTCATCGTGTCATTTCATCAGGAACAAGATCTATTGCACAAGGATTCATCTTTCACCAAGACAATTACCACAAACAATTACTCACAATCATACAAAGTCTATATACGAATATTTTTAAGGTTGTATGGACTTATATAGCAAAGAGAAGGGCAAATAGTAAACAAACAATATGGTTGAATTACAGTCCAATATTTCACAATTCTGCATAGATAAATTTATGATAGCTTCAAACCAAGGTATGCTGTTCAATTTAAAGCAAATACAAAAATACTATGCACTGTACGTCTTATTTAATTTTCTGTAATAATGTATTTTACCAATGTAACTGGACATTCAGTTGTAATTCCTCATTGTTTGTGATTCCTGTGCATTTTTATAACCTTTCCAATACTGTATATATTTCCATTGATACGTGAAACAGCAAGGTTTTATTGTATTACATTACATATAGAGTAAAAATGATTTATTTAATAGTTGCAGACTTTATATTGATTACCACTCATACTGTTGCTTTTTTATTCAATTTAAAGATGGAGGACGCCGAATATCCCGTCCCTTCAGCCTTCAGCCAAAGCAACTCGAAACTCTAAATGAGATGTTCCTCAGTGCCCTTTGTAAGCAGAAAGGAGATCATTGTACTAAAACACACAGTTGTTGTCTCAAAAATAAATGATGCCATGAAACTTGCACCTTACAATGGTATAACAGGATTTATTGCAACCAATCTTGATTTACATAATGGATTTTATATATCATTTTACAAAACTAAAATACGTAAATTCCTAGAGAATGAGTGACAGACTGATGCTGTTAAAGTCAACAGTTATGACACTCATTTCAGATTGAATTTATGCTAAGCCTACTTGCACTACTAAGTTTAAATAGTTTGGACTAACCAGAAAAAGAGAAGTTTGCTGTTTTGATGGGTGTTTTAAATAATCAAACTATTTACTTTTTCTCTTTATAATAGGACTGGATTTAGGTATTATGGGCTCCAGGATAAGGAACAAATACAGACTCCCCCACGCCTAAGTGGGAATTAGTTCTTTATTATAGTCTTTGAATGTCCTCTTGTGACACTGTACAAGTTACTTAATTTCGAATATAAATATTACAGTTTTAAAATAATGCTGCAATTTATGTTGCACAACCAAACTATCTAAGTGATTTAAACCCTTGCTCTTCCTTTTATTTTGCTGCACCATTAAGTTTTTCATTTTTGTTTCTGTTTGTCTCATTCACCATTTTCTTGCATGTTTGTATCTAATAAAAGACGCCAGGACTTAGCGTGATCACGGGGAAAGTGAAATAAATTTACAACTTTGAACAAGTGATCTAAAAATATTTATGAACTCTGCTCTTCAGCAATATAGGCATGGGAAAATGTGGTTGCCATCACTTAAATCCAGCCCTGCTTTAAACCCTGTATTCCAAGTTTATGCTGATTTCTTATTTACATCATTACACTGATCACATGATTAAATTCACAGACATATATTATACGTTTTTAGTAGAATTACATTAAATGCATACTTTTCATTAAAATCATTAACAAGTATTTTCTACAAACCCAGTTTTCTGGCCATTGAATAATTGTGAGCATTAACTGAATTTTCCACTTTTTATGTATGTCAGAAACTTTTTACAAATGTCATCTATTTTTGGTTAAATTACATGTACAATAAAATCTATACATAATTTAATAAAAAAACAATGTTCTTATAAAGTGTTAATGGATCAATGACTTTTCGTTTTGACCATACTATCCAACTTTTTAGATATCATTAATACATTATGTATGATAAGTACCTGCAATTTTTCAACCTACACCAGAGAGTCTGGCTCCATATGGAAACGAGGCTCCAGGAGAAACACATGAGCAAATCGTGTGAAAAGTAATTTCTCTATGGTACCAGATTTCTATTACACCCTGTACACGCTAATGAATTATTTTTGTACACCCTAATAGTTGGTTTGCTCCACATCGCTTAGTTATGAATGTGGTATTCTTAGGTGCATTTATTAAAGTAATAGCTTGAGAAACCTCAGTTAACATAACACAGAGTTATACTGAACTCTCTTCCTGTAACTTGAATGAAGAAAAAGACCAGACACAAAATGAATAGTAAGCTCTTTTTACAACAAAATAATCAATGACAAAAAAGTACATGGATGGTAAACAGCACTTATAGCAGAACTACATACAGAGATCGTTAGCATAAGACTATGTTTGAAACCAAAACTTTATAACTAGTGAAACATGGAATACATATATATATACTTATGAAGTGAAACAGTAAGATTGTATGTTAAATTATTGTAAATTATTTAGAGGCTTAAATAATTATATTATCATAAAAGTCATCCTTTCCAGGACGATAACTGTAAAAGTATGTTATGTAAATTATATACACCTGGAAAAAAGTTAAGCACCCCCATGTTTTTTTCAAGTGATTCAGATTCGACGTTCTTGTGACTGATTATAAATTACCATTCAATCTAAACGTGTTTTATCAAATGAAAT
>NW_013667123.1:104794-119710 GCF_000517525.1 Limulus polyphemus
GATTCTCCTTTCCAAAGCCAGTAAGAAGGACTTCATATCACGTTGGAATAATCCATTCTCTCACCACCTCCATAAATGGTCCATCTTGGGGTGTTTTTTAATGCACTTTGAGTCGAGCTCAACCTTCTTCCCTCAGACTTCATGCTAGGGAAAGGATTGTCAAGTATTATACCCACTGCATGGATGGTTCTGTCTTTTTTTGGGATTTGAGCTTTTCTAGAATCCCTTATACCATTGGATCAGGCCCATATGAGATCCCTTCAGTGGTCATTTCATGGCCAGTAGCTCATGCATACCAAGCTTCTTGCAGTATGGATGTCATTGGAATAACCAAAAAAGAAGTTCCAAAGCCTGACAACCAAGACCTCAAGAATGAGAACTTCCCTGACAAGAAAGATATGAAACCTCTGTGGAGTAGTCAGAATGAATCATGACCATTTTGTAGACCCATGTAGTTGCTTTTCAGAATTAATTGCTTCAGGAAGTAAAAGTTTGTAAACTTTACCTCCCTCTTCAAAATACTGCACACTGAGTAAACTGACAGGAACAGGAGTTTCGTTTCTGAAATAAAACAAAGTTTGAACTTTTCTTTACTATCAATTCACATAAGATGAAAATTGTTTTTTTTTATAAAACAAAACTTGATTTTCTTCCACATTTATTAAAATATGCAGAGAAAATATCAATGTTTAAGACCTTAAAACAAATTTTTAATTTAAATTTTGTCTGCTTATATAATTACTAAATATTAACATGGAATCTTTAATGTGATTTCACAAGAAAAAATTATTATATAAGCTAAAGGTTTTGATAAAGTGTACTGTGTATTTTGGCAAAAGAAATGAAAATAACTGACATGTACAGAAAATGTATTGATAACTATATTACTTAAATAGTTCTAAAGTATGGTAGCTCATATACACAATAATTCTGGGTAATAACTTGAAACTCAGGCTTTATTAGCATAAAAAACTAATTTGAATAATTTAGATTCAACCAGATGAAAATGAAATAAATCTGAGAATCAAAGAAAATGTTCAGAATTCCAATTACACATTAAAAAAATGTGGAACATTAAAACTGATGGAAATCTAGCATAACAAATCATATATACTTATTATTTCTCTTAATCTCTCAAACATGCCCTTTCTTTTTCTCAGGTCACAATGTGGCTATTTAAATGTTTTGCATCTCCTCCATGAATGAATGAAATCTAGAACCACTCACATTACAAACAAGTAGTAATTAATCATAATAGTTGCTATTGTAAATTATAGTGTTGTATATATTAAAGCTTATTTGTGTCAAAACCAAAAATGGTGTGAATCAATCTTGTTGGCAAATAGCGTAAATTAAATAAAATACCGGCATGTTTCTAAACACTAAATCCAAGGTACATCTCAACTATTAAACAATAAATTATTTAATGCGGCTTTGGATTATTTCAAATTCTCAATACATAACAAATGTTATTTTAAATAGACAAGACATATCATCTGCAAAGGCCAATTTGTTAGTGTGGATGGAGCAAGATATGTGGAGAGAGAGATAGATTGATTACAAGGTACAAATAACCTATTTTGATCACCCATGGATTCTGTTCATGTAACATGACAATGAACAAGGGGGTAAGTAACACAATTGGTGAAAAATAGTGGTTACCTTCTCTTGCAGTCAAGGTCTCTGGTTGGAAGACTATCAGGACATAAATAGAGAAAAAGAAATAGCATGAAAAGCACTGAGGGTATAAATGTCATATGTTTACCTAACTGGAGAGTGTAAAAGAAAAGAAATGTCTTCAATGAAAAATGGTAGAGCAAACAAGTCACTAAAAGTTTGAAAGAATGAGAAACATGACACAAGTCTTGCCGAGGACACTGTCTAGGGGGCTTGAGGACAAAGTAAGTGAAAGGTTAAAAAATTTTCATGAAAGAGTAAGGACAAGAGAAGAGGATGACATGTGTGGCACATAAAGTGACAGAGAGGGCAGCTTTGTAGCCTGCATTAAAAAAAGCCATGATAATGAAATAAAAGAATAAAAAATGAGGCAGTCTGTTGGGAAGTTGGAAAAAAAAATTCTAAAGCACCATCTCCTGACAACAGCCCTACAAGAATGGTATACCATCAGATGAATGTCTGCAAGACAGTGACAGCATTCAAGGTACTTGAGAAGAGTGTGGATTCTCTACTAAAGACTGCATAACAGCCAACCATGAAGCTGTAGATGACGAATGTCATTGTGAAAGATGGATGTTCAAGACTGGCATAACATGTTTCCGAAGAGGTAGCATAATAGATCCCTAAAGACAGGTAATGCAGCATTGGAAATTATGGTTGAATAGGCAAGTGTAGAGCAATAGGGAAAACTTGAATAATTCTGTGAATTGATCTTGGTCAATACCCAAGGAAGAAGATGAAGAGATGGATGCGTATAAAAAAAACATTCTTCCAAGACTAACTCAAAGCATCCACTCACTAGGAATATGTGATCTGGATATGGGAACCTATAAAATGGAAGAAGATGCTTGTCTACCATTGTGAATACATCAATAAGAGAACAACCAAGCTGTTGGCATAATAACTGAAAAGCTGAAAGGTGAAGGGTCTATCTACTCTACTGAGAGAAGCCACTGATCTCTAGAAAAAGAATCTGAAAGACTATGCATAACACCTGATACTTGATAGGTTTGGAAATATATGTGATGTAACTGAAACTAAAGAAGTAGATAAACAGCAAAACAAACATTTTGGGATTGGCTTCCTCTCTGATTATCCATATATGCCACATAAGATAAAACACCGTAATGATGTAACAAAGGTAGAAACTCTTGACAAGCACAATGAAGTGTTCAAAGTTTCAAAAAGTTGATGTCAGAAACTGATTCCTCAGGAAACCAGGAATCCGAAAGACAATGGTTCCCCAATACAACACCCCAACCCTCAGGAGAGAGGTAATCTGTGAATAGGTACAATTCTGAATGAGGTGGAAGAAAATGGGAACCAACAGTAGAAAACTCTAGATTGATAATTACCTTGATTGAGAAGTCAATTCATGGGAAATATTGTTACAAAAAAGAGAATGCAAGAAAAAGACCCATTAGAAGTCATCAAAGGTACTGGGAGGAAGGTGAATCCTTAAAATAGATTAAAGACCTACAGATTCAAATGAACAAGCTAGCCATATGGTAACCAAGATGAAGTATATAAGAGTTGTAGAAAGAAAAATAGCTACTTGCTTCTGGGAAAAAAAATCAGGATAAGGAAAATACCTAAGAGCTAATAACTGTGCTGATGATAATGTCTTCAAATTAGTATAATTTTAGAGGGTAGGTGTGAATACTGATGAGAAGACAGGGTTGAATATCACATGAAAAATCCATCCAATAATCAACCTGAGGGTCTAAAATTTCACCCATCAACTGAATAGATGAAAAATACCTCACTAAAATGCCAGAGGAATGAGACATTCAAGAAAATTGTAATACTTGGGAATTGACCTAATTTTCAATAGTATCAGCCATGACTCAAATGTCTGGAGAAGCAAGGAAAGAATAAAGATTCCAAAATGGAATCTTATCACAGAATGCTAGAAGAATACCAAGAGAGAGATGATCCAGAAATCTCATAGTGAGCATCATCAGGTCCGACCACTATACTGCCAGACCAATGAAGAGCAAGTCTGAGTTCCGCCAGTGTAAGGGGTGATTATAGTCACACAGACGTTTGGCCCGAGACTTGATGGCCAAAAAGGCAGGGGAAGAGACAGAAGTCCTGGAAAGATAAGCAAAGTTCTTGCCTAGAGTATCGGTAATGCTCTGTACAACAGCAACTTCCTGGCCATTGAAGATCAAGATGGAAAGGGGATGGGAAGCATACCGCCAATTGACCTTCCGAATCATGTCCCATATGACTTTGGAACTGGTGGTAGAAGAGACGCCAGATAAACTTAATCCAAGACACCTTTTGGTTTTGACATCTGACCTGCCAAACATGGGAATGGACCTGTTGCAAAGCAATGTGGTTAGAAAGAATGTGATACCCGTGAAAGGTATCCCAGGCCCATTTCTGAGCCTTCCGTGCCTGCTGGCAGGTTGGAGACCACTATGGGAAACATGTTGAGGTTTTAGGTATAGAACAAACAGCTGCTTTAAGGATGCAATCAGTTACTGCTTCCACACAGTCATTAATAGATGGTAGACTAACAACAGCAGAATTGATTTCCAAGAGAGAGGTGAAAGAGATCCAGTCGGCTTGGTCCAACTTCCACCATGGCACTTGGGTCAAGTGGCATTGACCACGGCCAACCTCCATCAAAACTATAGGAAAATTATCACTGCCAACCCTCCAAGAAAAGCGAGAGAAAAGTTAAGGGGGAGCAGATAGATAGATCAATGGCAGTAAATGACTGACTAAGTACATGAAAATAAGTATAAGAACCAGTATTGAAGAGAGAAAGGTTATGATCCAAGAGCATATGCTCTATGGAGCGACCCCTCCCATCAATATCAGCACCACCCCAGAGGGGATTGTGTCCATTAAACTCTCCCAGGATTAAAAGAAAGGAGACAGCAACTGTTCAATGAAAGCATCAAGATCTGATTGATCATAAGTCTCTCCATGAGACAGGTAGAGAAAACAGGGACAGCTACAGCCTCCAAGGGTGTATCCAAGGGTCGAACCACTGACACTGAAAACACCAATGAGGGTTAATAATACAAAACTGTACCCTACAGTTCTGATAATCTGCCTTGACAGAGGCAAGCGGAAGTGGCAATGAAAACGTCAAAGTAAGAACATTGGTAGGGAGTATAATTCCTTCTTTAGGAGTAGAGCTACGTCTCACTGCAGAAACTCCTTGGCTGGAGAAACCAGTGAGAACCTCTAACTAAGGGATGTTCTTCAAATCCCTCTCAACCATAACTCCTCATGAAGAATTCAAAGTAGCATAGGGAGTAACTTCAATAGGTATATCCCTGATCGCTTTTTAATTCAGGAGTTCACTCTGTGTTGGTGCAGATGTTTCCACCAGGATGTCTCCAGAATGTAGCTTCTTGACTGATTTTGGAGAGCTAGCAAGCCCCTGTAACCCCTTCTGAATAAAAAAAGGGTGACATCTGCCCTAAAGGTTTGTCTAATAAATAATGCATTATGATAAAACGAGATACAGGAGCAGAATGGGGTGGAGATTGCCTTCAAGACTTGGTAGCTTACCTATGAGCAGTTTTTATTATTTTTTACTTTTATTAGGATTTGGGGATCCATAATATAAGGAGAAATATTCGTCACCCACTGATCCCACCCACCATAAAGTCCTAGGAGGGAACACACTAAAATGCCAAAAAAGGACACTGCAACAATGCCAGGGCTTCATGAACACTAAACCCAAACATCAGCATCAGACACAATGTCCACAACACCCACCGAGAAAGCCCAACACTGGTACTCAGTTGACCCTATCCCAAAAGGACCAGCCAATTGACCTTGAGGGGCCACCCCAAAGCCACCCATCTACAGGAATTCAAGGCCAAACTGGTGTGTTACAGTGCCCCAGACACCATTCAACCACCAAGATCTTTGGCTCCCATTCACGGGTCGCCATGCATGGCAAACTCGTGGGTGGATGTTAAGGTCCCAGAGGAGGTAAACTGAAAGTTCAGAACCTTCTCCAGTAAGTCCCCTCACTACATACAGGAATCCGCCTCGAAGGGAACCAAGTGGAATTGTTTTAATTTGTTCTTCAAGAATTAACCTTATGATGTGATCTTATCTATTTAAAAAAGTCTATGACTTGTCTACTAAAACAGGAAAGCCAGTGAGGGCATAGTTCATACAGAAAGCATCTGTATAGAACAAAGTTGTACCATAAGAAGTGGTACGCAAGCATGGAAAACTGCACTACATCCAGAACATGTATGCTCTACACCAAGAACTACAGAAAAGTGAAAAAGGTGGTATATTACACAAGTAAGTAAGATGGGCCAGCCTCAACCACGCAGCCAAGGTTTCATGACTCAGGGCTGGATTTGAAAGTCATATCCCCCCATTGGTGGCAAGAGTAGTTGGACTGCAAATATATATACATATCTTTGTGATAGGATCCCCGCCAGCTGCCATAGAATGATGCATCTCGAACAACCAAATTTAAGAAAGAAAGAAAGCAATACCAAAGTGGACAATTCTTCTGATCAAACTGAAGAAGTTCAAAAGGCAACATCCCAGGCTTGGACTGACAGGATCATATATGTCATACTCCACTCATCCAGTCTGGATTTATAAACAGTCATTTTCACTCCCAAACCAAGTGGGTAAGGAGAATTCCACTTACCTATGGAATTAGGGAGTGGATGTGAAACACTGTTCTACCAAGGGCCAAAGATGGGACTGTGTTGCATTTGGATTTATGAGGAGATAGTGAACCCCCTGAATGAACAACCTAAGACCTGACAGTGTTCATAAGTGGGTCCAAGCACACCCCCAACAAATAGCTAAGCATCAAATCTGGACTGGTTTTACGAGTAGGCTCTCGTGTTGGTTGGTTGGTCTTGCTCCTACTGACATCTGGAAAACTTCTAGGGACCCAGGTAGGAGAGTCCCCAACTTTGCCCTCTTCTCCAAGAGTAGAGAAAACTCAACACTCCGAAGGAAAATCCTCTGTCCAGCACCCCAGAGACTGGGAACTGTGTGTGGTAAGGACTCCCTAGCTCCACCAAAGACACCACTGACAATATGTAGTCCATTTGATCGATAGATTGCCATAGTAGGTTGATGGATGATATAGTCAAATAAACAGAAACTGTAGAATTTAAACCCCTATGGTCGGACAAAAAACTGCATAACTTTCATGTGTGAAGCTGGAGTCATTAAACATCCAGGTGTTGAATGTTGGACTGAGGTTGTCTCAACAAGGATGAATGAAGAGTGGTAAACATTCCTGGAGCAAATGAAGAAGAAGAAACCATGTCTGAACAGGCCAAAAAGGTGCTGACAAGAAAACTCAGCATGGGGTGAAATTAATCAGACAAGAGTCTGGGTAAGAGATGAATAAGAGGAAAGACATACAAATGGAATCCTGTCCAGTCTTGACTAAAAGCATCTATTGCATGAGCTTGTGGATGTGGAATTGGAGACCAGAACTATAGGCTAGCATTCCATTGGGTTGCAAAGGTGTCTGTTACTGGAGAGCCAAACTGAGAACAAATCCATTGAAGACCACCTGATGGAACACCAATGCTGGTGTAAGAATCTGATGGGGTTGAGAAAGGTGATCTGCTATCAAAATCATAACCCCTGACACATGATAGGCCAAAAGCTCAACATCATGAAAATTAAACCTTATTTTCAATAAGCAATCCTGAAAAATATTTGGGGGTGCTTAACTTTTTTCCAGGTGTATATATAGAAGTGAAAACTATACTACGATATGTTAAATGTGTACTAAATCAATACTAAACTCTTAATTGGCTGTAGTATAATAATGTAACTGTCTCATTCAATACTTATAAAAACGTAAAATTAGGTATGATAAAATAAGACAGCATGTACGATAAAAACTGACATAAAACACTATGCTATAATAGTTGTCTTATTCAAATAATGGTTTTATGTGTAACTTTTAGGACATATTATTAAATCTAAAATGTTGATGATGTAATCACATGTTGAAACACCCTAAGATGAGTTCATCATCTTACTGACATATCCATTTATAAAAACACCATCCGCCTTGTCAGCACTAACCGTAGTAACACTGTACACCTTTGTAAAACATACACAATTAAATATATAAATGCAAATTATAAACGTAAGTTGTGAAGATTTTAAATCTGTATGCAATCCTATGGAAGTATAATAACACTGTCCATCTATAGAACTTTAGTAACATTGTTCAGCTACAGAACCTTGGTAACAGCATCCACCTACAGTAATAAACACTCTGGATCTATAATGTCTTAAGACATCAGCGCCCTCTTGTGCCAAGTACATAACAGTTAGTTTAACTCTCTGACGGCAACATACTTTATATGTGAAACGTAACAATTATGTAAGTCTCAGGTGTCTGCATATTATGTAACAGCTGGGTAACACCAGACTGCAGCGCCCTATTGCCGCCAGGAGTTCGCCCTAACTACTAACATCCTACATACTTGTTAATTATTCTTGACTATTTATTTTTGAGCACCTGTCCTCACGACAAAAATAAGTTTTCTGATCCATAGATAATGAACAAATTCAAACTATATATACGTGATACGAATTCGCCAAATCACCTACAAATCGTTTTTTTTTAATATATCAATACAAAAACGTGGGTTGTAAACTGAATATTATGGGTATGTCCATAATGGAAATAATAGCATTTTAATTAAACGTTTTTAAACTCAATAATAAAAATATACAACTTAATTAAATCCACACATAATTCAACAATATATCAACATTGTATGTCTTCAAACTATTATTAATAGCAGTATCATACACGTGTTACAAATTCCCCTTCAATTGCACAAAAAGTAAACTTGAAAATATCAAATGTGACGAAAGTCTAATGCATTGTTTGACTGGCTGTACCCTCTGCTGTGGCTACAGTTTCGCCTATTCAAGGCTCATCAGCACATCTTTGGTTAGAAAACCAAAGAAATGCAGTTAGGTCTTTTATAACAGTGATCTGTATATAATAATTATGGAGTTTTGACTCCTTTTTAATTTACCATATAGTAATAGCGTAACTCTTATTAAGAGCAGTATAATATTTTATCTTGTTCAGATGCCTGCTTACAGTGGTTAAGCTACTAGTCTTAATGATACTAGAAAAAAAAAATACAGAACTGTGAATGAACAAACTATATCAAAGCTATGATAACAGTAAAATGGAAATAGCTCTCAAAATCTGTCGAGGCTAAAAACCATCAAAGTTTTACTCTGTGATACATTTTAAGCTTTTCTTGGCTCAAAATCTAATGCCTTTACAAGGCAATTATTATTCATGTTAGCATTACTTTTTCCAGGTATTTCCTGAATTTTTTGTTTTTGTTTGTTTTTAATTATGCACAAAGTTACACAAGGGCTATCTGTGCTCTGCCCACCACGAGTATCGAAACCCGTTTTCTAGCGTTATAAGTCAGCAGACATACCGCTGTGCTACTGGGGGGCGTTTTCTGAAGGAATGTAATGGTTTCTCAGAAATGACCTTGGGCAGTCCATAAAGCTCTGAAATCTGTGGAAAATTATCACGCCTCATATACAAAATCTGTTAGTCTGAGGAAAACTAATATTTATTTATTTGATGTAAAACATGAAGACCACGTTTATATAGACAACGATTTATTGTTATTTTTTGTATTAATAAACACAAAGGGCATCTATGTAGAACCCTGGCACTGCAAAAATTCATTATCAAGCATTATCAGGTTATATTAATTAAATCTGACACCAAACAGGCTATTTATGTTTATAAATGTCTTTAATATCTAAATTGTTAGGTGTAACTTACATATAATGCCTTTATAGACATTCTTTTTTACACTGAAAAACGGTATGTATTAAATAGCTAAAATCTCATTCTTCACTTTATTTCAACATACAAAGTATATTTACAAGAATTATCGAAACAGGTTTAGATACACTTTTTTACAAAATTGAATCATTACTTTCCAATTTTTCTTCGTACCGCTTCCAGAGCAGCCTTCTTCTCTTCAAGTAGCTGTAAAACGTCTGAAATGTTATCCATGGTGTTAAAAATATCAGAATCCGAAACAGACATGTTTTGATTTGTTGTTTTTTCTTTAAAAATGTTGTCACTTGGAATACTTAAGGAAAATTCATCACGAGCATTTCTCCCCAGCTCCACCTTGAAACGTTTACTACTAACAAACAGATTTTCTTCGAGTGTTTCACTCATGTCCACCATCCCATCACCAAGTAATCTATCATCTAGTTTATCTAACGCAACGTAGCATTCTTGTAGAACACTTCCATTTATATCATCTAGATAAAAACACACGCTTTTCTTTTTACGACGAACCTCTTTTGTCAACAGTGATTTCTTCTTGGCATAGTGCGAGGTAGTTTTCTTTTTCTCGTGTTTTTCTGCTGATGACTTCTTCGACTTTAATTTTTTTTTCAATGGCAATTTCTCAAAAACTTTAGATTTTTCATATTTTGTGTAAATATATCTTTCATACATCCCTTCATCGCTTAAAGAATCTTGGCTTTCATCTGCAAGTTCCATTTGAAAAAGATCAACTTTCTTTTTAGTTGAACTGGAAGTCTTATTCCTTTGTTTTGATGAACCCACACGTAATTTTTTTCGACTTCCTTTACGAGCTTTTGCATTACGTTTTTTTACCCTTTTAACACTTTTCTTTTTAGATTTTCGAAACTTACCAAAATGTTTGGTAAAAAAAGTGTTACCAGAGAAGTCAATGGATTTGCTGTCTTCTTCTGTAAGCACAATTTCTGGTTCTAATAAACATTGAAGATTATCTCCCATCAAGGAACATTCTTTACTGTCAGGTTTGTTCCAGTTCTCATGTTTCCAATCCGATGAGAGTTCTTTGTTTGCAGCAGTTGTTGCTAGACTAAAAACATTAACAACTTTTATTTGACTTTCACTATCCTGACAAGATAATGCATCTGGTGTACACACTGAATCCAAACTCCGCTGCGATGTTATTGAAGATAAATTACGTTGTTCATGAATACCCATTGAAGGAGTTAATTCTTGTGAACAGGAATTAATATCTTTAGCAATGTAAAACTTTTGATTTCCTTGTGTTCTTAAAAAATTTGGTAATATACGTTTATAAAACATTTCTGAAGTGCTAGCACTATTACTAAGTAAACGTTCTTTTGGAACACTGTTAGCCTGATATTTTCCTCCAATACCCAGATAAGTATTTTGATGAAAGGGTCGTTTGAGGATGCTAGTTAAAGCAGGAGATAATTTTAATGTTTGTTTTTCAGATTCAGTCAAGGCTGTCATTACTGCAGCAGGTGAATTTGCCATAGTAAATAAAGGGGTTGCAACACTAGAAACTCTACTACCCAGTGATGAGATTCCAGGTTCAGGTTGAAAAATAAAGAGAGAGTTATTTATGTTACCACGTAAAGATGTTGTGGCTGGTATATTAGGAACTGGCAAATTACTGGTGTTAAGCTTTAAAGTAGGTGTTTTCATCACTAATTTTGGAATAAATCTCACGTGCTTGGCATTAACTTGTGATGGAGTAGCATTTGTCACTGAAACTGGTGTGCTAAAAGACGGTTGTTTGATGTTATACACTTTTGTAGTTGTGTTCATCACTGATTTTGGTACATTAAATGCCATATGTTTGGTGTTAATTAGTGATGGAGTAGCATTTGCCAATGAAACTGGTACACTAAAGGATGGTTGTTTGATGTTAAACACTGGTGTAGCTGTGTTCATCACTGGTTTTGGATCACTAAGTGCCACATATTGGGTGTTAATTAGTGATGGAGTATCATTCATCAATGAAACTGGGACACTAAAGGATGGTTGTTTGATGTTAATCACTTGTGTAGCTGTGTTCATCACTGGTTTTGGAACATTAACTGCCACATGTTTGGTTTTAAGTAGTGATTGAGTAGCATTTGTCAATGAAACTGGTACACTAAAGGATGGTTGTTTGATGTTAAAAACTGGTGTAGCTGTATTAATTAGTGATGGGGTAGCATTTGTCAATGAAACCGGTACACTAATAGATGGCTGTTGGATGTTAAACACTGGTGTAGCTGTGTTCATCACTGGTTTTGGATCACTAAGTGCCACGTATTGGGTATTAATTAGTGATGGAGTATCATTCATCA
Source organism: Limulus polyphemus (assembly GCF_000517525.1). Taxonomy (NCBI): domain Eukaryota; kingdom Metazoa; phylum Arthropoda; class Merostomata; order Xiphosura; family Limulidae; genus Limulus; species Limulus polyphemus. Next base: position 116,621 of record NW_013667123.1, read on the forward strand.
ATGAAACTGGGACACCAAAGGATGGTTGTTTGATGTTAAACACTGGTGTGGCTGTGTTTGTCACTGATTTTGGATCACTAAGTGTCATATACTGGGTGTTAATTAGTGACGGAGTAGCATTCATCAATGAAACTGGTACACTAAAGGATGGTTGGTTGATGTTAAACACTGATGTAGTTGTGGTTGTCACTGAAATAGGAACATTGAAAGTATTGACAGTTGTTGTTGGTTTCCCTGGTAAAAGTGATACCATATGTGGCACACAAATATTTTTGGAATTGGATACAGATGAACTTGTATTCATCAGCGAATATACCTTACCATCAATATATTTTGTAGCACTTTTCTTATGAGTGTTGTATGGTTCATAAAGTTTAGACCCTGTTTGACTCGTGACCAGCTGATTATGCAAACTGAGTTGAGAGGTTGAGGTTATTGCTGGCTTTAAATACAGTAGTGATTTCTGACCTACATGGTCTTGCATAAGTATTACAGGTTTTTTTGACACATTCCCCAAGTTCAGATCAGCAAAATTATACTGGTTGTTGAGGTCACCACTAAGTACATACATTTCAGCTGGTTTTGAATTTTGTATTGCCAAGCACTGGTTCTGACTCATACCCTTATGTTGATCAATTCCTGCAGTTAAAACTAACTTTTCATTGGATATTGTTCTAGTTGCCTTTCTGAGGGGATCTTGGCTAACAAGGAAATGTGAACTAGCTGTTGTAATATTAAGGTTCTGATTAATTCTCTGTCCACTGATGTTCTGACTTTGTGGAGTTATTTTGGAAAAAGATGTATTCCCATATTTGACTGCACTAAATTGTGTGTTTACATTAGAAGTCACCTGATTCTGATAACTTAATAGACATGGATTACTGTTCACTATGAATGGGACCTGACTATTAGCAACAGAAAATTTGTTTACCTGACCAGTATTTAATGTAGTTACACTCTGATTTACTTTAATGCCATTATTTATTGTATTTGGCAAAATTGTAACAGGAGTCTTGCTCATTACAGTTTTAGTTTTTACACAAGAATTGCATGTTTGACATCCTATTGATTTTGCACAGGACACAGTTTTGTCACCAACTTGCCTTAAGTTGTCATCATAACACTTAAGGTGTTGTTCTACTGTGATTTGACTGTTAACTTTAGTATTACTTGTTTTGTTTATTTTAACCTGATTATGGTTTTGTGGATGGAGTTGGCACAGTAATAATATTTTCTGTTTACTATTTGGTGTACTTGGACGAATTATTTTTTGACCACCAACTAGCTAAAATGGAACCTGCTGTGATGTTATCTGATCATTACACACTGTATTTGTTGGCAGCCAACTTATCTTTTTATCACTGATAACTTTAAAGGGGGCCTGCTGGTGTAAGTGGTGGCCAAATGATGATGAGATAGGAACTTGATCAGTTACCATCTTGTCAGTGGTTACAGCAGTACCAACAATTGAGTTTGGGCTACTGAGTGTATAGATGGTACTAGGTACTTGATTCAGCTTTATCTGGCTACTGGTGACCTGTGATATATTCGCAGTACATGATACCACATTACAAACGTTTTTTCCACAACAAAGAAGGTTCTCACCATTGTCAACACTGCTAGGCACCATTCTTTGACTGCAGTTTTTAACAACAGGTAACTCATTAAGGTTCTTCATACTCCCAATTACTGGACAGTTACACATTGCCTGACTACAATTTAGAAGGTTTGGAACTTGATTAATAATTTGCATATCTCTGTTTGTTGCATTTAAGGAGTTTTCTGCCTGTTGTGCAAGTTCACTAATAGGGAATTGAAATGCTGGTATCATTTCATCACTTTTTGGTGTAATTGAGCCTTCATTTTTTAATTCCTGACCACTGGATTCTGTCATGGGAACACTGTTTACTATCCCCTTATCACTTGTTAGTGTACTTGGAATTTGATGCACTATTTCTTGTCCACTGGATGCTGTCACAGCAGCTTCATTTACTATTTCCCAACTACTGCTTAATGTAACTGGTACAAGATTAATTATATCTTCCTTATTGGTTTCTGTAACTGGCACCAAATTTATCACTTTCTGGCTACTAGTTGTTATTGTTGCTGCAAGAGCTTTTGTTGGAACCTGAGTATCTATGGTCTTACTAACTGCTGAAAAAGGAACTCTTGTTTGAGTTACTGTAGTTATTTCAGATAACGGACAATTCTCCATTCTTGGGGGCACTTTCACATAAAGAGCTTTCTGATCATTTACTGTTACTGATGAAGGGTTACTGGGAAAAATCTTTACTTTTCTAACAGCAATTGTTTGGGCACTAGTTTTAAAGGATGTGGAAACATTATGCTGGGTTGATGCATCTTCCCTTATAAAAGTTTCATCAACTTCTGACTGATCAAAATGCTGTAATAAATCCTCACAACTTACAGAACAATCAGTTTTCTCTAAGTTTACGGATGTGGTTGACCTTGAATTTCTATCATTTGGTGAAGAATAATTACTTGCTATGTCTGAATAATGATCTTGTTCATTTATAATAGAAAAGTTTTCATCATCAAATAACAAATTTGATTCTAATAAAGACTCAGAACACAAAATGTTTTTTGTGGTCTGTTTATCTTCTGAATAATTAACCACTTTAGTTGCATTAAAATTCTGAGAATTGCACATATCCTGATGACTTGCATGTAAACTCAAATTAACATTTGAGTTATCACAAAGATCATTTTTCACATTCTTAACAACAACAGCATTTTTGAAACTTGAGTTAGATTTCTTCACAAAGGGTTTAACAATTTTGCATTCTGAGCTCAGATGTTTTAATAAATCATTTTTTGAACTCTGTATGGATGATTGTGAAAGGAGAGGGGCTGAATCTATTCCTTCCTCAACATGGCAAATTATTGGTTTGACTCTACTGACTGTATTACTTTTGCTAGGCAATGTTCATAATTAAAAGGATGTGAGCGTTCAGGTGTGACATTTAAATCAGGCGCGTTTTTTTCCCCACGTGCAACTTGCTCCCGTCTTCACGTCCAATATGCACTATTTTCTCGTGCATCAAATCCGTATTTAAGTCCCGAATTTTC
>NW_013667123.1:120710-121534 GCF_000517525.1 Limulus polyphemus
GTGCAAGAGATTCATAGTCTGTCCAAATACCCTGGAATGCCTACCTCACAGAAAGGCACCCCCATCTGTGAAGAGAAGCATCCATGAAGAGATGGATTTCCATAAGAGGAGGTGGTATCCAGATTCTGATATTTGTGTTGTTCCTGTCTAGCCATCACTTAAAATCTGAAAATTGGTCAAGCAAAGAGACTATGTGATCCAAAGGATTGGTATGCAGGAGCCACTGGCCATGATATGACCACCGAAGTGATTTCATATGGGCATGATTTAATGGTATGAGAGATTCTATGGAAGCCCAAATCTCATAACAGACAGACAGAACCATCCGTGCAGTGGGCAAAGGTGACATAAGCAAATGCCTGACAATCCCTTCCCTAGCATGAAGTCTGAGGGGAGAAGGTTGAGCTCGATTCAAAGTGCATTGAAAAATATTCCAAGATGGACCATGTATGGAGGTGGTGAGAGAGAATGGATTCTTCCAACCTGATATGAAGTCTGCCATACTGGCTTTGGAAAGGAGAATCTGTGGATGTAGTGTGGCAACGTGACAGGTTGGTGCCAAAAGAAGTTAATCTTTCAAATAGCGATGTGTGCACAGACCCAGAAAATGAAGATGCTGCTCAAAGGCCTTACTACTTGGAAGAAAACATATGGTGCTGAAGCAAGTCCAAACGGGATAGCTTGAGACTGCTACATCTGGTTCTTGTGCAAAAAATGTAGAAATCAACAAGAAGACTCTGCTATGGGGATGTGAAGGTAGGCGATTGCAACATTAAATGTGTTCATCCAAAGATCTGGTGTGAAGTGTCATTGAAGTTGAAGAA
>NW_013667123.1:121668-126708 GCF_000517525.1 Limulus polyphemus
GATGATAAAATGCCAATCTCCAGTTTTCTTGGTCACCAGAAGAAGACAAGAATAGAATCCAGGATGAATGAGATAAACTTTCTGAATGGGCAGACACTGCTGCCACTGGCACCATCCCAACCTTCCAAAGATCCCCGAGAATACATACGGAACCGATTCTAGAAACCAACAGGACGAGATATCAAAGGTGGTGGTGGGTGGGGGGGGGAGTGTCGAAAGATCCGAATGAAGTAGAAGAGAGGCAAGCAGCCAATGATGATAAAGAAAACTACAAACGTGGCATACAAAATCGGGCTTCAAAAGTTTCAGAGACTCCAGCAAACTAGTAAGGGCGAAAAATGGGCACATCCTGAAAATCACGGGGAGGAGTATCCCAATATGGTAGTAAGAGTTCAATGAATCCGCGAAAATGGAGATCTGGTAAGAGAGATAACAGGTTCTAGCCGGGAACCCTACAGATCCAACAACAAATCCAACTGTTGAATGTCCAAATATACTACAGCCAGGCGAAGATAAGCCAGGGCATGTTGTTCTGATAAACGAGGGGAGCAAGGCATAGCAATACTCTCTCATAATTGCATTGCAAGCATCCCAGCATACACAGCAATATCAGGAGAAGGATGAAGAACTAAGTAATCCCCCACAAGATCTATCTGACAACAAGGCAGGGTAGACTAAAAACCAAAGCTTCACAGATTTGTGTAACTAACTGCAGAAAACAGTCTAAATTCTCCCCAGTATATTCAGGTTCATGATGAAAATCCAACTCTCAAACTCCTGGGCCCCATGAAGGAGTCCAACTCATCCCAAAACAGGTCACGACAGCCTCAACCAAGAGTGGACCCCATTACATGGGAATTCATTCCCACATTTTTTTATATTTTTTTTAGCCTCAAAAGAAAACCAATGAAATAGCAGCAATGGGAAAAAACAAAAAACACCAGACTACTGTCCAAATGCTTCAAAAGAAAATGTGAACCACAAAACATAACTCCTACTACTAGCGCTTTTTTGAGAAAAAAAGATTATATTGTCGACACAGTGCTTATATACAGTACCTGCATAGAGGGCGTGTGAGGGCTGGTGTTAAGTTTTGCAAATTATATATATTGCTGAGTGCAGTCAAGTGGGGTATAAAGACTGGAGCAAGCAAACACAATGTTTAGAAGGCAAAGATGAAGATCGAGAAATAGCTATAAGTGTCAGTGGAGGTATGTATATTTTGGAAGAGACTGTAACAATATTTCTTGGTTAATGTCACTCCTTTAAAGAAGCAAGTGTATTTGTATGATTTTTTAAGCCAGATAAGTTTATACATTCTGTTGATAAACTTGGTAACTCCAAATGAAGTACTGTGTAACATTTTTCTCCAAGAACTCTTAACTACTGCAGAACATTTTCAGTGTCATAAACATAATCAACAAAAAGGAAAAGAATATAGAACAATATATGTTTGAACAAAGAAATAAGCAGAACACCATGTTGAAGCTTACTTAGATGATACACTAAAAGGTAGTGTAGAATGCAGCATCACAAATATTAACATTCAGAAGAAACTGCTGTTGGGAACCAACCTCATGTCTAAAAGATCACGGGCAGTTCATTAGTGTCAAATAAGGTCATGAGAGTTAAATCACAACATAGCTATAAAAATAAAAAAAATTACCACTAGTATATATATATATATACATACATGCAAGAGAAGTAAATGTTTTAATTGTTCCAGGAAAGGAAATATCTTCAATATGTGAAGCCAAAAAAAAGGAATTGATCCTTCAACACTACCAAAAAATACAAAATATATATTCATTATGTTGATCAAGATTTAGCAAAGGAAAATACTCTGGCACATACCACTTTTTAGAATAAAAGAGTTTGTAAATCAGACTCATACATAGTAGTATGATATAAAAATATACCATAATTTCTATCTTCTTGTAATACTATAACATTTATTCTGAATTTATTCCATGATCTGTATAGGTGAGGTTTCACACTATAAATGGTCCTTTGTTCCTTTATTATTCTTCAATAGATAATACCTGTTCTGCCTATGTAGGTTATTGCTGTAATAACACACACTTACATTGTGCAACAATATCAACAGTAGTATCTTTCAATGACAGTTCAGGTGGTATCTAGAGGTTACAGCCTTATCTATGATAGAATGTGAATTATCAGTCATGTGGGAAGGGCTAGTTACTCTGGGTAAATATGATGTTTTTTTGCAAAGTAAGAAACATTACATTTAGACAGCATGGAACAGGATCTTGAGAGATTCCAGTAAAAGTGATGGTCTGTTATACCGTAATCCAAGTATAGACACTGTGTTTGTATTTAGTGTTGTAATAAAGGTCGTTCCTTTCATAGTTCACTTTGCGTCCAGTCTAATTAAACCATTTAATATCACAACTCAGTTATTCAGAGACTTAGCATTACTTTGTAATCAGTATCTTGAATGAATTTCCAGTTATTAAGTGGACCAATCATATTGCTCTAAGGTTAACTCAGTTTTATACTAAAGAGTGGAAAGGAAGAAAAAATTTTGGTGCTACAAGTGCAGGATCTCACACTTTAGAGTCTGCTATATCTATTAAAATGTGTATCGCCCATTACTCTTACTCTTATGTCACGTAAGTTTGAAAAAGCTTCATAGTTAAGGAAATGGCATTTTCCACAACTAGAGTGACTTCCAAGAGGAAGAGTCAGCTACCTAGGAGAGATGATTGTTCGAGAGAGCTGTCTAAGAAAAGTCCTCTCCTAAATGGAGGAGTTTTGTCCATTTTGCAAAGGTCCATGACTTCTATCTCACTACAAACAATAACTCAGGAAGATAAGCCATCAACATCTAGTGCATCCACAATTACTGTTCATGCTCTTCCCATGAGGATTGACCTTAGTTTGAGGGAAACACAAACAAATGAGGATCATCATGGTGATGTGGCATTTGATGATTCTAACACTAGTACTCCCAAATTTATGCCAGAGTAATCCAACCCCAGCTGTGGTCAAAGCCACTCAAGAACATTGCAGAGACTGGGGGTGCTGTTGGTGGACTATATCCATCAACTGGACCCACCTTACCCAGAAGGTGAGACAGAAACTACCAAATGTTGAAATGAGTACATAATGGAGAAGTGGCAAGCTTCTCCAAACCAGGAAGTATACTACTGAGATAGCCATGAGTCATGCAAAAGCTTGGGGTAGAGTAGAACCAATAGATGACTGCCAAGTGCACCTCATTCTTCATTCACCCTAAAGTAGGGGCCAGCCATTCATCAGAGTGTCAGGGTCCATGAAAGTCCCTGCCATGCTGTGCCAACAATGCCAAGGACATTTTGATCAGGTGATAACCAGGAATGAGAGCATCTGGTTATGATCACAATTTTCCAAGATAAAGGCAAAACAGACAACTGCTCCACTGGCATTCAAAAGTATAGTAATGAAGGATTTGGACTGTTTCCAAAAGTAACTACCTAGAGTGGCTGAACTCCTGAATAAATTGTACAGTACCTGGTTCTAAATTTACACAGTCTGACCCTACACTCCATTGAGTACTTGAATGAGGAGTAATTACTGAATTGCATCAGAGGTTTGACCCAGTTGAAAATCAGAGAAATCCATCAGGCAAAATTCAAGTGTTGGAAGAGGGGAACCATGGAAAGCTTGAAGGCTTATGTGGATTATTATCTGCACTGTTTGTATAATAAGGCTTACTCTGCAATGGCTTTAGCCAATTACTAAGATATCCTTATTGACAAGTTTTTGGAAGGACAGAGAACTGAAGATTTTAGGATAAATAACTGTAGTTGTCTATTACGGTCTGTAAGCATTCTAGAAAGAAAAATGGCAACTCATATTTTTTATGGTGGTTACAAGGTCAGTCTAATGCATCAATGTTAAATAATACTTTCTTTATTTGTGAATACTACAAGTTTATATTTACAACTACAATTATTAGTAAAAACTCCTAAACTGATTCTCTTTATCAGTTCATTTTACCATTTGAGAAAGACTCTACCCATGATTACTGAAATTATGAATAAAATTTATATATAATTTGTGGATTCTATTTCATGTGAAGAAAATAAACTGTTAATGTACTTACTTCAGACCTATATTTTGAGAATCTGCCATCAGCTCCAATTTTAAAACCTGCAAAATGATTATGAAAAAAGAAATAAGAACACTGTGATACAGTACATTCCCTCTTTTAATTCAAACAATATTTTTTGCAATTTGAACTTATGAATCAGTAGAGATTCACCACAAGTTTCATATAACAGCACTTTCTGTAACAGACAGTGGTGACACCAAAATTCTGTGATTAAATACTGCATAAGTATTTTGACACAATTTGTTTTTATTTTCACACTTAGTATGTAGTAATAACACCATACAAATGCCGTGCACTGTATGTTTTATAACACATTATGTCAATTAATATTTTATGTATACACAAGAACTGAAATCTAAAACAGTAGAATTCTTTGCCTAAGAAATACATGCACTTCACTTACAGCTTTCAAAAATTAAGTATTGTACATGTAACATATTCCATGTATAATGGTTAACCTTTACCATAAGAAAGTCAATAAGAATGGCAGTGACAGGCTAACAAATGTTTATGAAGCAACTAACTGAGAAAACAGTGGGGTCTGAAAACACAATAAATAGAAAACATGATCAAAAACTATAAACTATTCACAAAATATAGAAATATGAGAAACAGTATAGATGTAAAGCATTTTTTATTGTACTTTCGTAACTATACAAAATTTTCCATTTTTTGAAATCCTTATACAACTTACGAGAATACCAATACATTCTTGTTTTGTGAATAAATAAGGAGAAAATCTATAAAAAATTAAAACCATTTATGGCTTTAATACAAAAATCATTGGTTAATATTCAATTTCCGTGTGGAAACCTGGAAATTAAATACTAACTAATAATTTTAGTATTAAAGCCATAAATGGTTTTAATTTTTTATAGATTTTCTCCTTATTTATTCACAAAACAAGAATGTGTTGGTATTCT
>NW_013667123.1:126718-130651 GCF_000517525.1 Limulus polyphemus
AGAATACCAACACATTCTTGTTTTGTGAATAAATAAGGAGAAAATCTATAAAAAATTAAAACCATTTATGGCTTTAATACTAAAATTATTAGTTAGTATTTAATTTCCAGGTTTCCACACGGAAATTGAATATTAACCAATGATTTTTGTATTAAATCCATAAACGGTTTTAATTTTTTATAGATTTTACTTTTACGGTATAAACAGCTATTTTGCTTCAAAACCAAGGTACATGTCCATAACATTTTATTTCTGGTTCACGAGGGTTGAACATACCATGTCCTCTCAAACCTTGCATGATTTTTATAAAATCATTTATATTTGAAAGGCATTGTTAATGGACTACATCTGTCTATGAAGTTTTTTGGATGATGTTTAGAGCTGCTAGCACAGATCTTCAAAACATCATTCAAAAACCTTCCTAGACAGATGCGGTCCATGTACAACACCTTTCAAATATACTCTCCAGAGTCTAAATCTTCTCTCAAGCAAATGCCATTTATATCAAAATAAGATGTATAATGTTTCACAATTATACCAAATTATTTTTGTGCGTTCGTTTGTATCACTTAAATATTAATTCCTTGGTGGGTAGTAGAAAGACTAAGAGATTACCAACAGATATAGCACCTGGACCCTACAGGAGGTTAAAGATCACATATGCATGCCTATCTCTTTCATTTTTCACAGGACAGTGGAGAGCTGCTAGTGTTATTTTATTTTTTAAAGGAAGTGACAAGAGTTGCACTCAAAATCTTAGGCTGGTTAGTCTTCCTGTTGTAGTGGGATTAATTCTAAAAATCTGATAAAAGAAGTGAAATATGATATCATAAAATTTGAAAGCCAATATAGATCCATTAAATTGAAATCTTGCCTTACCAATCTGTTACCTGTTACTTATAATAAGGATGATTGAAATGGTGCATTAGGACTTAGTGTACTGTAAGTTTGGGTAAGCTGGATAACATGAGAAAACATGGCAACCTCCAGTAGTTGATCACATGTTAGCAGTATTATGAAAGATTACTGAAGGCTGCTTTGTTACATGTAAAATTCAACATTGTAGTGTACAGCTTCAGTGTACAGTGATGCTAATAGCTCATACATTTTTGAATTATGAATATTTTAATTATATGAACAAGTAACTGAAAAAAAATATACCTGACACACTTTATCTAGTGGTTTAAATATAAGGATTGTGTAACCATGCAACATTTTTTAAATGTCCCTACAATGCTTCTAAATAGCTAGTGATATTTTATTGCAGCTTATTTGTTTGTGTTAGAGAAAAACTGTATTGGACTATATGCTGTATACACTGCAGGGAACTGGGCATAAACTTACCATTGTCCCTCCAGGGGTTTGTTGATCTCCATTCAGTTTAGGGTACAATATAAATACAAGACACTGTATTCCACGATAACCCAACATTCTTTTTGTGTGTAGGTTTTTTGCAATAATTAATAGGATTATTTGTATAATGCCCTGCTTTACTGAAATAGTACTAATCATATACCACATCAATATATCAGATAAAGTTTAAAATTGCCCAAATTCTGGAGCTACAGGACGTTTTGCCTAGGTGGCTTCCTGGCCCATATAGCCTTCCCCCCAGCTAATTTTGCCTTTTAGCCTATATATAGAGATGCCAGTAGCGTGTGTGTATATATTACTTTTTTAAAAGATTTTAAGGATAATTAGTTTTACAGCGTGTATTTAAAATTTTCAAATAAAATGAGAGTCTCAAGTTAACTCCGGATTGTGCATACTGCTTCAGTTGGCCTTAAGACACTCCTGTCTATATTCACCATAATTGGGGTAATATGAGACAGTAATTAAAAAACAAATTTATTAACTTATTCAATATGACCAGTTGGTTTATCACTCTTGAAAATTACTTACTTGTACTAAAAAGCTGCTATCATTTTAGCCTGAATCACAAAATAACCTTTACAGTTATGTTGAAAAAACCTAAAAACATTTCTCAAGTAACTCCAACTTATGGCACTTATATTTTTTAAAATCTTTTTGTAAAATTCTAAACAAAACATTAATTAATAAAATCACATCAGCAGACGTTGAAGAAGATTAGTTTGATTGGATGGGAGGAAGCAAAAAGTTATCAACTGAGACTAATGAAACTAGACCCCTGTTACTACTGGAATGCCTTGCGGATCAGTGTTTGAGCCTTTGCCTTTTCTTCACTAATCCACATGGATGTTATAATTTTCCTATACTGAAAATGTATTTCCAAGAGGTACTTACCTCCTCTCACATAAATAGCTATTCTTGTTCAGTGCTGCCCTCTATACGCAAAACTTTTTTTTTGCATATGCTTGAAATTCCCACCCATCTGGAATTGACTAATTCCAATAAAATTTCTGACTACTCATTAACTATGCAAAGCCAATAGAAGATCTTTACACAACCTTTATCTATGACATCTTTATGTGACCATTACACAGTTCATTTATTTGTAGTACACTCTTAAAACCCATAGAACCTCACTATTTTCAACTGACAGTTCTTTTGCTTTCTGCTGATCAAAGTATGGCTTCACCCTACTTTCTTTAACACGGTTATCCAGCCATTTAGAATCTCTGTCAAAATCTTTGACAAACTTAATCTGTCTTTGCATTTTCTTTCAATTTTTCACTGTGCGTGAGATGAAAGATAGGACTTTTTTTCAGATGATTGAGCATTTTCTGCTAGCAATCTTAATAGTAGATCTGAATTGCCATGGTCTTCTGGTTTTTGTCACATTGTGTATTGATATATGCCCAGGGTCATTGCTCATCTTTGCAGTCTAGCAACAGCTAGCACTGGAATACCAATTTTCTCTACAATGGTGGTGATTGAGTTTTTTAATCATTCAGAAGAGTAAAGTGTCTGGGGTGAAAGTTTAATGAAACTTTCTCACTCCATGATGATCAGTGCCTTTTTCTCTAACTTCATATTTCTTCTCTAAATTCACTAATGTTCTTGATACATACTCAATTAGTCACTTAGATCCATCAGGCATGATGTAAGAAATGACAGCGTCAATCTCAAAACTACCAGCATCAACAGCCATTATGATCAGCAGTTTTGGATCATAATGTATTAACACTCTTGTTGAAGCAAGTAGTTGCCTCATTTCATGGAAAGTACTCACACACTCATTGCTTCAAACCTAGATGATATTGTCTTTCAGTAGGTTGTTCAAGGAATGAATCCTTATTGGCAGATTTATAAATAATTTCCTATAATAATGAAGTATGTTCACGAAATTGTGAAGTTATTTCATGTTGGTTGCCATACTTGACTAAGGACTTGGCTTTGTTTTTAGTTGGATGTAAACCTTCAGCAGTTTTCTTGTAATCAAGATACGCAATTTCTTTTTCTGAGAACTCACACTTTGTGTTACTGAAATTAACACCATTTTCTTCAAGCCTCTGTAGAACCTTGTAGGTTTCTTCTATGTGTTCTTTGTCATTTCTACCAATCACTTCAATGTCATATAAGTAATGTACAACCTTCTCAATGCCTTATAGTTAGTATTTCTTCAATTGCTTTTTGTAAGAGTGTATGTGCTGATGTGATTCTAAATGGAAGTCGGTTATACCTGAAGAGCCCCATTTATGTATTGATAGTCAGATATTTCTTCAACTCATCACCTACCAGCATTTGGCGATAGACTTGGGTTAAGTCACAACTGGTGAAGTATTGACCTCCTGACAGTTTGGTGAAGACATCTTGCCTACTTGGTGGTGAATACTGGTTATCACCAAACTGTGGGGTTATTGTGACTTTGTAGTCTTCACACAGAAACATATATATATATATATATATATATATATAGTATGTATATAATAAAGAATAAATAAAGAAAACGTAGGGTAAATTAAAAACCTTAACTAAAGTAAGGTAAGTTAAGTAAAAAAAGTAAAGAAA
>NW_013667123.1:130937-140734 GCF_000517525.1 Limulus polyphemus
CTTGTTTCCTTACTTTTTTTTATTGATTCCTATTTGCTGGTTTTTAAATTCCCAATTTTTTATTTACCTTGTTTACTTACTGTTTTTATGCTCAAATGTGGGCAAAGAATTACTTGATATGGTAGCTAACTTTATACATTGTAATGATACTAAACATAGCTAGTAGTCAGCTGAAGGTGTTCATGATGATTTACTGTAGCTATTGTCTACTTCATCACATTAATTTGAGATGTAAAATGTTAAGTTGCAGATGGAGATTGTCATGGAGATATGTTTGAGAATATAATGAACAATCATAATTTCTCTGTATTTAAATCTTTTATATCTATCTAATGCATAGCAATGGGCAAATATGAGCCTAGACTACAACACAACCCTCACTAAGCTTGTATAAAATTTTAGCAGTAGAAAACCCTTTTCAAATAAAACATATTCATCTAAAACATCACTTTAAATAAACCTATTAAGTTCTTATTCCATGAATGTGTGAAATAAAATTTATTATTTTGTGTATCAATTTTTTTTTACCCCTTCACTTTATACATAATATAAGGGTTGGCTCCCTAAGGATACTGATTGTATAGTGTACAAAGCACTGAGAATATAGGTGTTACAATCATCTAATTTTCATCTATTATCGGCTGGTAATTCCTGTTTCACCATGTATTTAAGCGTTTTAAAGGAACACCAGATATTTGTAAGAAAGCTAACTTCAAGTGGTAATGATAACATCATTTACACTAGAATTATGATGTTTTTTAGTTTATGTAAAATATAGAAGAAACCAATCGACTTTTCAATACCCCTACAACCTTCACAGTACCTTATTTAGTGTTCTACAAAAGGTTTGGGTGCAATATACAAAGCCATTTTTTGTTGTCGGCTGGCAAAAGAATAAGAATTACAAATGGGCCATTTTGAGCAGATTTTCTTTTCCCTATAAGTAACTTTTTTTCAGAATGTGACAACTAACAACTAGAAATTCTAACTGAACTTCTATCTGTAACATTTCTCAAGTTATGATTACTAATTTCTATCTTAATGGCATCACCAACATTACTTAATGTCCAGAATAATGTAATATTATTTCATCCTTTTCAGTTTCGATCTTAGCTCTTTTGTGGACTTTATTTTTTAATCTACATGTTGTAGCCAATTGTCCCATTTTGTAACAGTGGTTAAATTTGTAGCTCTTATAGATACAAGTACTAGCAATGTGATTCTTTCCATAATGAAAACAAACTCCTGAGTATTAAAATTTTTCCTTGCCTGATAGATCTATTTTAGATAGAACAGATAGTTATAACCTTGTGACAATGCCAAAACGTTTTTGCACATGTGCCAAGCCTTAAATGAAACTCCCAACCCAAAACATAATAATCCTATGTTAACAGTGTTGGTGTTTTGCAGCAACCCAGTTTCTAAAGCTATACATAGCAATGTTTACAATAATTCAGAATTTACTAAGTGTATTCTCATGAAATATGATATTTTTAGTAAAAATTAAAGGTACGTTGTACACAAGAAAATCATAAATTTTATCAAAGATTTTTCTGTGAATTTACTAGGGGTACGCATCTCATCATAGTAGTGATACATATCTAGATATTGATGCCACGATTTGATACATATCTAAATACAGAAGTTTTACCAATGGTTTGTTACAAAGTTTGACAGTCTTGTCTGTAATTTATTATCTATATTACTAACACTGTCTTATTTAATTACATCACACTTCTACAGTGCTTTTTTCAAATTCTCAGGTTTGATCAACTAAATGGCAGCTAGCAAGAGAAGTAAAATAAAAAAAGTTAATATCTGTCTATCTATTTTGTTATTGTTAATTTGTTATGTTACTTTGCATGTAATGTTTTTGATAAAAGAAATGAAGACATGTAGTCCTTACTATTCATACTCCTTTATTGAATCACTAATTTTTATCAAAAATACTTTATTAGAAATTCTTATTTTTTCTGTACAAAAGACTTATAATGTTTACTGAAAGCTTGCTAGATTTTGTAAAGATACATAAATCATATCGTACTGGATGATGTATCAATACAATGGTATCATGGCTTCACAATACGATACTCATAGCGTATCGCAACATCTTTTTATTTACTGTGTTAATCTGACTCTGATTAGTCTGAGTGTAAGGCAATTTTCATGTTAAAAATAAATAAAAAACTTTTTCATCTCACAGTTTCATGTTATTTGCATAACCTTTAGTACCTCCTAAATAAATAAGTATCAAGTCATTTTTTCCATAAAATGTCATATTTCAAAAGTTATTTTCTCTACCCTAACGTTAACTGTAATGAAATAAGCAATGTACAGCAAATTGAAAATTAAAAAAATATTAAATAATTTCTAAAGTTAACATTTTCCTAAATTGAAAATGTAATTTCAATAGAGACCTCCATACACAGAAAGCTATTTTCCTCTTAAATTGCACTAATCTGCCTGAGAGACTTGCATGCCACCAGCATTATGAAAACTTCTGCCTAAAATTCACATGAATCACATGAAATTGTGCTACTGCATGATGATGTATTATGCAGTAAAACCTTCCACCAACAGGAGTGCAACATACATCCTTGCACATATGTACCCTCTACATTCACATGCAAAATATTTCATTCTTTGATGAGGCTATAAATAAAGGTGCACTAAGAAAATGGGAAGGAATGTGTATGGAAGTGAGCATCTATTCGAAATATTTATTTAATTAAGGAAAATATTAACTTCCCACCTCCAAGCAAAGAAAGCTAGCATCCCACATTGAGGTGTTGGAGGAACTGGTGTGAATATTACCTAGATGAGATCCCTCCAGCAAGTATCTGTAGGAAGCCCATGGGGTGTGACACCTTATGGTAGGGGCTCCATTGGAGCACACCTGAGGGAGACTGCATCTCATCTAACCCAGGGTATACACTTTGCCCGTGAGCAGGATCAGAAGAGGCAAAAGGCCTGCAAAGTGTCATAATGATGGGGAGAATAGGTACATAAGTCTCAGTATTCACATACAAGACATTGGATGGCCAATAAATGTAGTGAGGTTTGGGTTAATTCAGACTGTACCATGGGTGTGCACCTCCTTAACCATCAGTCTTCATGGATCAAAACCAGCTGTGGGAGAAGGATACTTGTGATAAGTATCAGTGCACAGCTCCTCTACCATCAGATACTTTTGGCCCCTCACCAGTCATGGGAGAAGGGCAGAGTGTATACATATTTGTTTGTTGACACAATTAGTATGGATATTTATGTAACCACAACTCAACCATCAGACATATGGGCCTCTTGCCTGCTGTGGGAGTAGGGTGTGTGAGCGATATACCACAGTTGGATATGAAATAACATCATCTACTCTGCCATCAGATATAGAAGGTTTAGGCCATTGCAGGAGTATGAAGTATGGTAAAGACAGACAGATATATGAATGTGAGATAGAAATACATATCCAAATTTCCCATGGAGATTGTGATGTATCTGTATGCAATTGGGTGATCAACACTACACTCTGGAAAAACCCCTGCCCCACTTCTAGGGACCCTTGTTCTAGCCCACAGCATTTAGGTTCCAATCGATGATGATTCTCCATGGTCCACCACCCCAGCAGCTGGGAGCTAGAAAGAGGGAAAGGTGCCCCATGCTCCATTCGAGGGGAGGAGGGAATTTGTGTAAGAGAGAGACCTAGAGAATGCACCTGGATTCCCATCAGGAACCTGCCAGAAAAGGTATTTTACTGGTTATAGCGCAATAGGGGACCATGAAACTTTTTTTTTAAAAGCCAACAAGTGCTAGTCAGAGAAGCAAGCAGATGCACAACTCTGGTACTTCCTTTTTCCATGATAGACGATGAAACCGGTGCAGTCTGGATCAGACTACTGAATGTATGATAGTATTACCATGAGTAGAACTCCAGTGGTCTAGTGGAACACCCCATCTCACAATAAGCACAGATTGGGCCTGGGGTGGGTGGTCTAAGTGCTTTCAGTTATCCTGGCCCAATGCAGATTTTTGGATAAGTATACTCTAGTGAGGCAACACTAGCTGTGTAGTGAGATCCAAAAGTAGAAGAATGATAGGAAAGGAATAAGTCAACGAATACTCACACCTGCAGATAAAAAAAAAAAGAAACTTGTCTGTACACCTTGCCATAAAATTGGAACTTTTGGAGTGGAAACGAAGGCAGAAATGAAAGTCTCTAAAGAATGGTCCAACAATCAAATAACTTATTTTGGTGAAAATTGACAGCAACAGCTTCTGTCTTTGCAAAAAAAAAAAACTTTTCGATCACAAGAAAACCACAGGACATAAAGCTGCAGTAAAATCGTTGACTGAAGCTGAGAAAGAGACCATTGAAAATGTGTGTTTGAAAGTGATTACCGCAATAATTTTTTGCACAGCATATAAGGTAGCAAAAGAAAACCAATCATTTCATAATTTTGAATCTAAAATAGATTTACAATAACTAAATGGAATTGACATGGACCACATCCTTCACTCAACGAATGCATGCATTAGCATTGTGGATCACATTAGTAATGAAATGAAAAAAAAAAATTTAATATAGTTACTAAATTGAAAAGTATAATTGATATTCATTGATAATCAGCGAGTCAACTTCTCTGAATAAAAAATCTACCTTAATAGTGTACGTTTGATTCTGTATCCCGGATAATGGAATGAACTTGCCGGTAAATTTATTTTTGAACTTCACCAAACATAAAAATGAACTTTTGATTCTTTACTCAATTGTCTTCAGTCTGACGGAATGAATGAAGACTACCTGAAAAGTTATTTACTTTGTGTGGCATGTGATGGTGCAGCCGTGATGTTGGGAAGTAAAAGTGGAGTTAAGAAACTGATGAAAGACAAATTTCCTTCTGTAATTGTCTGGCACTGTGCTAATCACAGATTAGAACTATTAGTCATTGACATTGTAAAATCAGTCTCAGGGATCAATAGATTTAAATCATTTATTGATAAATGTATCACATGTTGCCTAAAAATAGCAGAGAACTAAAATTAGTGTGCACAAACTTGCTGGAGTTTTCAGTCAGTTTCAGCTGTTTGGGAAACTATGAAGCGTTAGTGCAACATTTCGAAGAAGCAAAGCATGATTCAACAAGAGACAAAAAATAGCAATGAGCATATGAGGGCTTACAGTGAAAAAATTACGAGCATTTGTATCTAGGATTGAAGTGTGATGCTCTAAAAGAATTATATGAATTGAGTTTGGACTTACAAGAGCGTGATATAGACTTGTACATGGATCAAAAGCTAAAAGCTCTTGTACAAATTTTTGAAGAAAGACGAATGATTCCAGGCCCATATTATAAAAATGCTGTCAAAAATCTTCCCTTCTGAGGAATTTCACTTCACAACAAAGATTGCAAAAAGGATCATACGATTAATCCAGAAGCTTTTTCCAGAACTTTGAAAAAATCAATCAAAAATACATTGCTTGATAGTGAAGATGACAATAAATAACTTGGCCAAAAAACATTGATGCTCATTTAACATTCGACAAGATGGAGGTCAGAAAATGATCAATAAGACTTCAGCTAAATAAAAGAGATATGTTTCATGGATTTTGCCAGTATTTTTATTGAAAATAAAGTTCCGGAAAAATTGCAGCATTTGAAACTCGCTCAGAGTACTATTTCCATTTCTTCCAATGAATGTGACCGAGGGTTTTTGAAGATGAATTTGATTGTCACCCCAACCAGAGTTTCGTTAATAAGAAAAACTGTTTCTGCACTTTTGTTTATTAAACATGTTGGACTAACCCTTCCATGCTTTGACTCCAAAAAAATACATAGAGTTATGGTTGCTCTGAAAATGTCACTCAGCAACAGACACCAAAAGCAAGAAATGAAGTCAAGATATTGCATCAGATGAGAACATGATGAACATTTGGAATTTTCTGTAAAAAAGTAATTTAGTATGTTTTCATCTCTCAATTTCTTATATATACGAGTACCTGCACCTTTTTTTTTTCTAACAAAAAAAGCACTGTTTGTAACAAAGTATTGTTTATCTTGGTGACATAGCCTAGCCTTCAGACCAACAAGTAGAGGAACCTGTTATAGTGAAATAGTTACTGTGTTAACAAATACAGTTATCTACTGTGACACAACCTTTGTGTAACAAGTACAGATGTTTATACAGTGACACAGCCTCTGTGCCAACAGGTACAGGTGAAAACTTAACACTTCTTTACTTTGTCACATTTCAACAGCAAATCAGATCAAAACTTTCACAACATATGGGATGTACTTTTTTTTAATCATACAAATGGATTGACAATTACTTAGAAAGTCCATCAATTTTTTTGCCACTGCATACAAGCTCTTCAGACTGTCAAAGCCTTTTAAGCAAACCTTTGCAACAAACAGACCTTGAAAATATTTTAAAAAACATTACCAAATGTTAGTGAAGATTCATGTGATTGAATGAACCTCAGGATGGCTATTTTCATATAAGACTTTAACTGAAATGTATAACTTTATGTAAATTAAAATGTATTACATAACCATACAGATGCAGCCCTCATGTTAAACAAATAATAACTTGTTCACTCAAGATTTACTTTGTGGCAGCAATCATTGTCCACCAACTTCCAAATTTCATAGAGAGAAATAAATGTGAAACAGCTGGTTAATACTTTTTTTCACAATAACATGAAGTTATTTTTCAGCAACAAGAATTATCATCAACCAAATTCAGTATAGGGAAGTACTGCAAAACTGTTTTTCCCAACAGGTACGGAAATGGCTAAGTATAGTGTGGACAAAAGATAAACAAATTGTTTGTATATGGATCAGTTAATTGTATAAGGAATGGAACTCCACAACCAAGCTCTAAATAATTTGCAATTTACTGTGTATGTTATCAGACAAATTATCTCACCAGAAAAAAGGATACCTGCATTGGATTTAGTAACTGTAAGGAATTAAAAGACACAAGTCCACAATGCTACAAATAAGATACTGTATACACAAAAACTGCCCCTAAAATTTAACTTGTAGTTACTGGCTAGGGATACAGAAATACTGAGAGTGAAAACACTGACAAGCATGGATAGGAACCCCTCTTGGGAAAGCAATGTGAAAAACTGAGATTCCAGGTAAGACGGTAGGAATGTTCTCAGGCAGCATTGATTACGGGAAAGATGATGCAAGCAAAAAAAGACGGTAGGAATGTTCTCAGGCAGCATTGATTACGGGAAAGATGATGCATGCAAAAAAAAACAGAAGACACTGATGTCAATGGGGCTTCGAGTCCATTTTACTTCACCATATAGCAACCTAAATTAATTTAGATATGTAAATAATGCTTTGACATTTTGTTGGATTCATTATTCGATATTATACAGTGCGCCAACTGTTTAATGATTGTATACATATGTTAATGAATTTTTTTTCTTATTCACTAGAGGTGAAATAAAAAAAAATCTGTGACATATAGGCCCAATGCATTCTTTTATTGGCTGTACCCTCAGCTGCAGACTGTAGTTTTGCCTATTCAAAGCTCAACAACACAGCTTGAGTCAGCAAACCAAAGAAATACCATTAGAACTCTTATAATGGTGAAGATATAATATCTATGGGGGCTTGAGTCTATTTTACTTCTCCATGTAGTAATCTAAATTAGTTTAGGAATGTGAATAATGTCAAATTCACTATTCAACATTATACTGTGGACCAACTGTTTAATGACTGGATATATATATGCTAAAGACTTCTTTTCTCTTTCAACAAAGGTGAATGTCAAAGAGAATCTGTGACGTAGAGGCCTAATGCATTCTTTGATTGGCTGTACCCTCTGCTATGGACTGCAGTATTGCCTTGGACTTCTTTGTCACACTCATTAGTTATAAGTAAAAAAAGTGACTCAAATACCCAAAATTGTCTCACAAAAAATATCTTCTTTGAGTGCTATCTAACCATTAAATCTCAGGACAAAAAATGTATAAGCAGGTTTTCCCACTCAAGCATACAAGCAAAAGGTATGAAGCCATTTTGTCTTTACATATACTTTATGGTATCTTTGTGCACAAACTCTCATCTGCAATCGTTATGTTCTTGGATATACTATATGGTGATAGTTCTAACAGATCTTATAACATGGGTTCTCAGTACTTGACTTTTATTCTAAACAACCTTATCGTTCCAATACTAAGACATGCACATAGCAATCAAATAATTTTTTGTAACATAATTATTACAGTAAGTTGGATAAATCATTGACAAACAACCATCAGTTTTAGATAATGGTAATTTGAATCATAAGTTCATGGCACAACTAAATCTTATTGGACCTGTGGAGCAAAATCACACATGGGCCCTACAACCACTGGGGAAGGGGGTGTTCACTTGATCTAACCAATATTGTGTATTATTCTACTAGGAGTATCTCATGGCATGGAAAAGAATCATTAGCAAATCAGTGCAATGTAAAAAATGTTAAAATACTAGGAGTATTATACGTAATAAACTTAAAAAATTTTAAATCATGTTTATATTTATAATTACTCAGACTCCAAATATAGGACTAGGTGCTAAAATCATCTTTATTTCTCAGTTTGTTCTCAAGAATAATCATTTTTCAAAATCCCAGTTTGCTACTATTCTAACAAAAATGGTTGATTATCAGTATGACCTTGATCTACAATTACCAAAGTTAATCAACTGGCCCCTTTGAGGTCCTCAACCTTTATACCAAATTTGATCAAATTCAGAGGAAAAATTTTTTAATTATAAAGTTGACCCCAGTGTGACCTTCATGTTAATTCTATATTTTCCAATGGTTAATCATCTGTTCATTGTAGAGCACTCAACATTAATTTGTAGTATTGTACCAAATTTTATCAAAATCAGAGGAAAACTTTTCTAGTTAATTCTACAATTAATTATTAATGTTATTATACTTTATTAGTTATTGTAAAATTATTATCTGACATTTAAAATAAAAGTTTTTCTAACTTCCACGTGGTACTGAAAATCAGCATTACCCACTTCAAAAAAACAACAAAGATCCCCGATTCTAATTTCCATGCGATCCATAACTTCGTACTCACCTGGATGGAAGTGTTCGCAGTTGGTATTGTGTCTGAGTGGTCGTCAGTAGGTCACTTTCCACAAACAAAGTGCAAAGAACACGTATATGTCCTTTATCCTTTTGCACACTTGAATCCAACATTCAGTGATTCACACGCTTCTCTGTTCCTGCCAGGTTTTGGAACAGGTAAGGGTATTATAAAAACAGTCCTTTCACATGTTGTCTATCATAATACTTTAAGTCACTTTGACAAATCCCATAGCAACAGTACTTTGTGGTAACCATAAGTTCTATCAAAGTACATAATAAGACAATAACCTCAAATTCAAAATGTGATTAAAGACTCAATAGTAGTTTTGGTAATAAATCAAAAGCATGTGTGAAATTTTGTCAGAAATTCAATATGTGCGCATGCACTTAGGCATATCTAAATTTATGACCAAATCAGGATAATGATAAACGCTACTTGTTGTGTATGGAATTCCGGTAACCATGTTGTTAAGTCCTCATACTAGTGAATGCATAATTTCATGACTCCATAGTCAAAGATCATGAGAAGTAAGAAAAATTTGGCCTACAAACAAATTTATATGTACAACTTTCGTTGTTTGCAAGTCTACACTAACTTAACAGCGACATTAGTAAAGCAGAAATAGGCTGAGTAAGCTAGCTGGTCTATTGATAACATGCCAACAACTGCTGTAATCTGTTTCTTGTTTATTTTG
>NW_013667123.1:141653-143003 GCF_000517525.1 Limulus polyphemus
AATACAACAAAGTCTCTTAATTTTACAGGACGTTTCTTCTTTCGTAATGGTCTCCGTGTCACTGGCTTCTCCTTCACGTGGAGTTCATCTGCTCCATTAAGAAATGTCCAATTATTGGTAGCAGTCACATTAGTGGTAGTAACTTCATTAAGAGCTTCCCTGTTTTCCCTTTCAAAACCGGGTAGAGTTTCTTCTTCAACAGTGGCTTTTTCCAGGTGACATGTCTTCAGCAGCATCATTTGTTCTGTTTTTCATTTTGTTCCAACTAAAATGTCCTGGACCATGATAACGCCAAAGCCTATTGGCATGCACCACCTATGTCTTACCTCGCCAACCACATTTTATTCGGAAAGTTACATCTGAGAGACGATCCACTATGTCATATGGGCCTTCCCATGGAGAAGACTTCCCTTTGTTCTTCCTGGTATTATACAACCACACCTTGTCTCCTGGTACAAAGCTGACTTCAGTAGATTTCTTATCATAACATAGCTTCATGGAATCAGCTGACATTTTTAAGTTTGAATGCACTTGATGATGAATATCATCCATCTTTTCAGATTACACTTTAATGAACTCTGGCACATTTTCAGGCAACTCTTCGTAAGGTGGGTGTCCTGTTATCAGGTCCACTGGCAACCGACGTTCCCGACCAAACATCAGCTTTGCTGGAGTGTATCCAATGGCTTCACGCTCTGCTGTTCTATAGGCCATCAACAGTGGAGGGAGTAAGACATCCCAGTCATTTTCATAGCTATTACAAAACTTTGCCAATTCCTGTCCAAGTGTCGAATTGTACTTTCTACCATCCCATCAGACTGTGGGTGAAGTGGCGTTGTTCTGGTCTTTCGTATGCCAAACAACTTGCAGCATTAATGGAACACAGCTGATTCAAAGTTACGGCCTTGATCTGAATGCAGTTTGTATGGCATACCAAACCTGAGGAAGAAATCACTAATAGCTGAAGTTACACTTGTAGCTTCCTGATTTGGTATTGCATATGCCTCAGGCCACTTGGTGAAATAATCCATCACCACATAAATGTACCTGTTTCCAACTACTCTTTCCATTGGTGCACCAACTTGATATAACTTCATTGGAGCACGTCCCTTATGCTTGGGTCCCCTTTTAGCACAACATGTACTGCAGGTCCTGCACCATTCTTCCACATCTTGCCTCATTCCTATCCAGTAAAATCTCTGCCGTAGGTGACTCAATGTCTTCTTAACTCCAAGATGTCCTCCTGTTAAACTATCATGGGATTGACACAGCCCAACTTCCCGTAACTTCCGCGGTATAACTGTTTGCCAAGTCGTCATTTTCCCATCTGTAATTTCCCATCTCCAGACA
>NW_013667123.1:143788-146464 GCF_000517525.1 Limulus polyphemus
GCCATGTTTGGGGCTGATAAAGTCGATGGTTAATGTATCCTCCTTGTGTAAAAGACAATAGATCATCCTTTAACGTATCTAATTCGCTTTTAAATTTACTAATGTTTTCCATTTGTACTTCTTGCCACTGTTGGATACTTTCTCCCTGTTTATTTTCTTTCACTTCCATCCACTGCTGTAGTCTCTCTTTTTGTTCATTTTCTTTCTCCTCCAACCACTACTGTAGTCTCTTTTCTTGTTTATTTTCTTTCTCCTCTAATAGCTGTTGTGATCTCTCTTCTTGTTTCTTTTCTTTTTCCTTCAACAACTGCTGTAGTCTCTCTTCTTGTTTATTTTGCTGTTCGAGCTGCCACTGTTGCAGGTTTTCTTGCAACTGCTGTCGTCTCTCAGGAAAAAGAAAAGAAACAAGAAGAGAGATCACAACAGCAATTGGAGGAGAAAGAAAATAAACAAGAAACAACAACTACTGTAATCTCTCTTCTTGTTTATTTTGCTGTTCGAGCTGCCACTGTTGCATGTTTTCTTGCCACTGCTTCTTGTTTCTTTTCTTTCTCCTCCAACCACTGCTGTAGTCTCTTTTCTTGTTTATTTTCTCGGTTTTCTTGTTTCTTTTGCCGTTCTTGTATTGCTGCCATCAAATCTGCTAAGCTGTAGTTTGATTTGCCACTTCTCCTTTCCATCTTCTTCTTTTTTTTTCTGTCCCACTCTCTGACACCAATTATTTGCGTATCTGCTTGTTTGTTAATTTCAAGTCACTTCTTTAATTATCTATCTATCACTGGCTTCTCTGCCAGGCTTATATACTAAAGAAGAGGGCATCTCGAATGCACTAGGACCTCCCAGATCATTCAAGAAATTCCTCACACGTCACCAGCATCACGACTTCCACTGTCATAACAACTTAAACTGATTTGGATAATATTTATCTCACCCTGGAACCCGAAACATTACAATACAACATCATCTAACAATTTAGCAAAGTTGTGAACAAGCTCTAAAAAATCTCAAATAGCTTTGTGCAACAACTCTCATCTCCAATTGTTTTTGAATATAACATATAATTATATAGTGATATTTCTCACTAATAGATCTCACGACACAGGTTCTCAGTATTTACTTTTATTCCGAATAACTTTATCGTTCCAACACCAAGACGTGCGATATAACAATTACATACTCTTTTTAAACATCTTAAATACAGTAACTGAGACAAATAATTGGCAATTTATCATTAATTACAGTAAGTTTTGGATTATCTTAATTTGGAACACACGTTCATGGCACAACTAGACTTCAAGGGACCCGTGGAGCAAAATTACACTAGGGTCCTAAAACCAGTGAGAGAGAGAGAGCGTCGACTTGATCCAACTAATAAGATAGGTAGTTGTGCCTATGCACCCACTCAATAGCATGACAAAAGAAAAGGATCTCTGACTAGTGATGGATAAAGCACTTGAGCCATAGAAACAGTGCTCTAAGTAGTGGTGGTAGTAAAGCTAACATAATTTTAGGTTGTGTTTATAAACATACTGATTGCAAGTCAAAAGAGGTAATTATCTTAATACAAATTACAATAGTATATAGGCCTTACTTGGAATACTGTGTACAGTTAATGTACCATATCTAAGAAAGGATACTGACTTATTGCAAAAGGTTCAGAGGTGATTTTGGTAATGGAAGGGATAGCTTAAGACCTTTTTTTTATGAAGAAAAAATGGGCAGGATATAATCATATTGACGTATACAACATTATCTGGGGATTGATAGAATAAAGGCTTCTGATTTCTTTTTGCTGCATTATGAAGATAACAGAAGAAAAAGACACAAGTGTGAGATTTGGAAAAGACAGGCTAGACTTCACTTAACAGTTTTATTTATCTAAAAAGGAGATTAGCTAACAGAATGAGTTGCCATCAGCACTTTACAAAAGCTTAGAAGGGAATTAATGACTTCAATAAAAAGAAAATTTTTACTTTTCTGAAGAGTTAGTGTACAAAGAAAGCCTTGAAGTTAACACCAGAACTGAAAGACATCCAAACTGTGGTCTTATGAGGCAATATCATCAGCCTAAAACCACATTATATAGTAATAATACATATGGTGCGAACCCCCATCCTTCAAGACTTGTTTTTTCAAGTGTTGTGGGTGTATTATGAACAAAATCTGTAAAACATCATAACCCTCTTTGTTTATGATTGCATCTTCTTAGATCAAACCCTACTTTATATTGTTGAGTCAGCGAGGTCACGTGACTAGTATCACACCACATCCTTCTCTCAAACCTTCGTGAACTATTGGGAGACAACTAGATTGGGGGTAGTCTGGTATATATAAGATGGTCACAACGTGACGAGGTAATGAGTAATTGAACGAGCTCGTGAGACGTGAGTTATAGCATTTGTTATAGAGCGACTGTTGAAATTAAGTGTATCGTAAAGTTGTATTCGGAAAGAATAAACCAGTTTTATTTAAGAAAGGAGTTGTGTCGCTAAAGTTTCGTCGGAACGAAGTTATGGAAAATTAACTAATGACTGGAGGCGTAACAATATTCAATTGCATCTTCATGTATTAGGTGCTGATTATACCTGTATTTAGCTTCATCTTTATACATTAAACCTTAATTTATGTCTGGTCGTACCTTCCTTCCAAAACATTTTATTTGACATAGATAGATAC
>NW_013667123.1:147464-151942 GCF_000517525.1 Limulus polyphemus
ATATATATATATATATATCAGTTGTCCATTTTCTATAACATAATGTACAACATTGTAAAAGTGCATGTAGAAGAGTTTGACCCACAATGCAAACAAGGTATGAAACAAAATGCACAGTTATTTTTAACTCTGTATTTCACTAAATAAATTTCAAGGACAAGTGTCAGATATGAAAACAATAATTCTACTCAAAATAATCCCAATTTTGTAAAAAATGACTTTAGACATTGGATCTTCATCACAAAATTTGTATTTCATAATAAATTGCATCCTTCTAGTGAAAAAAAATTGTATTCCAATATTCTAATACATAAAACTTTTTTAAAATGTGTTATACCTGACAAACTTTAAACATACACAAGGTTCTTATGTTGATGTTGTGGTTATTGGATATAAATCATTGCCATTTTTGAAAAATTGTAGTCAATGCACATCAAATCCCCTAAAGACCCTACAAAGTGTTAAAACACCATTTACAACATTCCTTGTGAATGTGGGCCCCAATACATCAAAGAAACAAAAACAATAAAAGTTAAAATTTAAGAGCACAATAAACATACAAGACTCTCTAATACCAATCCGTCTGCAATAGCCCAAAGCATTAGAGATTATATATACAATAAAATGGAATAACAATAAAATAATGAAATATGAGCCACATAAGAGAGAAAAAAGCAAAATAAAGCCATCCAGCTAATTGATACATGTAAAACACTCAATCAACTTTTCACAAGCATCAGCAAAATCTGGAGAGTCATTTTGAAACCATTCAAGTTGCTACCTAATTTCAGTACCAAAAAAGTGAGTGCTCAAACAAGTGGGCGCATATGCCTTCCTTTCTAACAAGATACCAACACCACATTACAAGTATTAAATTAGGTTAGTAGCCTGTACGATCATGAAGTCTAATTAATGATTAGTTATTTATTAATACTATTAAATGTTAACTACCAATTAGTTTATGTCCTGTTTATTGACTACTAATCTGCTTTTTTGGGGGGGACTGTAGGATTTAGGGGTTGTAAAGGTTGAGATCTCTCTGTTTTCTCTGGAAAGGTCAGGGGTAATCTGTTTGAAGTATTAAGACTTATTAAGGGAATTGATAAGACTGATGCATCAGATTTTTTTCATACTGCATTTTGTGGGTGGTCAAGAGGTCATAAATTTAAGTTTTAGAAACGTCAAACACACCTCCAGTTGAAGTAGTTTTATTTCTCCGGTAGTGTAGTAAATCTGTGAAACAGAATTGCCATCTGGATTGCTAAAGGTTGCAACTTTACCGGAATTTAAGAGAAGGGTTGTTGAGTATTTTGGGGGATGAGGTCTGGATTTAATGATCAGGTTTGTGTTTGTTGGGGGAGGCTGGGAGTCAGTCATTCTTGGCCAAAAGGCTCCTTATTACCTCATAATTTGGTAGACTAACAGTGAGAAGGAGTAGACATATACATCAATCATTGTTATAATTTCCACTAGTAAAATATATAAACAACAAGTCTTAGTTTTATATAGCAAATTTACAATGATATCTTACATTGCATATTTTTTGTACCTGCCAATATTTCTTTTTTTTTTCAAAACCTCATGTACTAATAAAAATAATTTACACGAATTACTGTGAAATTACCTCATTATTTATTTTCACTCTCAGCAGAAAAACTATCATATACCAACAAAATACATTTATGCTGTCATTTTCAAATTGTCAAGCTATAAAAAAAGTCAATCATTCAAATTGAAAAATGCACAAAAATTATAGCTATAGTAAAAAATTGAGATAGCCACATTTTTAGAATAGTCACAAAATTATGTAATACTTTACTTATAAATCAGATTCTCTATTAATTGAAATGTTTTGCTGCTGCAAAAATATTAACCATCATTGTCTTGTACAAAGATTAATTTTATGGAAAATTAATTCAACCACTATTAATAATGTTGTACATCATAATGTAAAATGAATTAGAGTATGATTAGCAGTAAAACATAATGTACACAAAATATTATGCAAGTATACTATAAATCTCGGAGAAAAACTAAAATGTCACTTAAAAAACAAATGATTATTTCACACTCTACTTGGTTAAGATTTCATTTTTCAATGTCATTCTGTCAAGATATATTTTACATTTACAAAAGTACAATCCTTATATCTTAATTCCATAAAATATACAAGTATACTTTATAGAACATATTTCAATTTCAAGAAATGTCATACAATTACAAAAGTCCTATAAATTGTCAATACAATGAAATCCACGATAAAACTTATTTGTGAAAATATTCAAAACACATTATATGTTCAACTTGATTTGAGTTTTGAAAAGCCAAACTTATCAATATTCATAATAAAATAGTTCAAGGCCAAATATGATATGACAAAACAGACCAATCGCGTAGATTATCTTCATACATATAACGAGTTGACCACTCTTTAGAATATAAATACAATTTTTACATACCTCTCACGTATAGCGCCACCTTGTGAATTCTTAGCATTTGTATTATGGTAAGAGCGCCATTTGTTACGACACAGGACTCGTTTACACAAATTTAGCAAGTAAGTACTAGGGTATTTCAGTTGATAATTATTTAACAGAAAAAGACATAACAAAAACACCAATAAATTTTAAAACTATTTTTAATGAACACTATAGTTTAAGGATACAAGTATTAATATACTACCTTTTAATCAATCGTTCGTGAACTGACGTCAAAAGAACTCTAAATGTCAGTTCCCGGATATGCGATTTTACGAGACTAACTGGTGCTTGCGAACATTTTGTAATACTGCGCAGCAGAGAAGAGATCATAAACTTTAGAACAAATATAAAAGCCTAGAAACTTAGTCACTTATAATACGTGTTACGTAATCGTAAAATGTAAAAGGCTTTTTAACTAAGTATAGAACAAGTAACTAGTTAATAGTTAAGTTAATTGATCTCGCACACAATCCTAATAAATTAATACGCTGCGAAAATGAGGCTGAGTAGTCTTGTACGCAGTGATTTAGTGTACTGGTTTGAGAATAACAAATGGCTAAAAGTTGATTGAGATGATTTAGTATTGTCACCATATGCTGTTAGTGTTGGTAATCGCACGACAATGGTCAAAACAACTCAAATGTGAACATCTGAAAACATATGTTCATCGTGATAAGAAATATATTTTTTCTCAAAATCATGATTAATATCTTGATCATTCATTGTAATTTGGGTATACAGTAGCTCATCTATAGGTGCAGATGAATTTATGTATGATCACGCAATGATTTTTTGTGTTTGGGAGTGACTTTTTAGATAAGCCTACTTTAGGCTTAACTTTTTACACTAAGTGTATCATTAATTAGGGTTTTTAAAGTGTACCACAAAACTTAGAAAGCATATACCAGAACGGAAGTGGCCACAAAAATGTTTAATGAAGAACAACAACACTTTATTGACAGAATAATGAAATGGTTCTGTGCCCTTTTGAGAGTAATTTGTTATATAATATATGCCCGACAAAGGACCATGTGGTCGGATGGTTAAAACAAACAATTTCAGTTATTTTCTGGACCACATATTTATGATGAAACTGCTACAAACAGACTATATGAAAAATCCTAAAATTGCTATATTACTACAAATAATGGGAAACAAATGACAGCACATTACAAGTTATCAGTAGTAGTAAAGATTTGTACTTTATCTTTGATTAAATGGAATTGTTGAATTCCTAAAATGTAAAAGGCAGGTATAAAATTGTAATTTTCTTTAGGAGTATATGTGTGAAAAGGCATCCATAAAATTAGTGCTTTTGTTTTCTATAGCAGATAATATCTACTCTGCCAAATAGAATGTTGCAGCAAATCTGTGTTGAAAGGGTCAACAACTGCAATTTCCTTTGCTGGCTGAGTGGATGATGTCAGTATGTTACAACTAATGAATACTATGGAAGAATGACTAGTCACATTGTAATGATATTACAAAGAAAGCATACAACATTTCTTATTTGGTCAAAACATATATACTTTCAGTGTTCTACTCGTTTTTCATCATACTTGATTTGACAGAGATAGTACATACTGTTACAACAGCGGAAGTCACGTGACGTTGGTAACAGGTAATGAGTATCTCGAACGTTCCTGAAGGCTCGAGTGTTTGCCAGACGCCCTCTATTTTGTATATATAAGACGGGCGAGAAGTGACAGGATAGATAATTGAATAGCAGACAGGGAGATAGAGACAGATAATCGAGTCAAGCCATAACTAAAGTGTGTAAATTCTTGTGAATTATAGCGTGTGTTGAAGTTAAAGTGACTGTGGAAATTTTGTGTATTGAGGAAGAATAAACCAGTTTTGTTCAAAAAAGGGCTTGTATCGCTAAAGTTTCTCGGAAAGAATTTCTACGGAAAATTAACAAACGACCAGAGACGTAACAAAACGAGAAAAGAAACAAGAAGAGAGGCAACAGCAGTGGCAAGAAAACCTGCAACAGTG
>NW_013667123.1:152307-156773 GCF_000517525.1 Limulus polyphemus
TGATCTAGTATGAAGGAAGCCACAGGAATTCGATGGGAAGCATATAGAGCACAATTTGAGCTCCTGGCAGAAATTGATGGACGAAGGAGCAGAAAGCAGTGTACATTGCAACGAGCCTGAAGGGACAACCACTGGAAATACTTGGACAGTTGTCAGCAGATGACAGGCACAACTCTAGAGCACTGGTAGCTGCACTAGAACTCAGGTATGGAACTCAAAATCAGTCCAAAGTATACAGGGCTAGGTTTAGGATGAGAGTCCATGCTAAAGTGGAGAGTCTGCAAGAGCTGGCACAGGATTTGGAAAGTATGGCACACAAGGCCTACCCAACTGTGCCACCCGATATCCTCAATCTGTTGCTGAGGGATCAGTTTGTAGATGCCTTGGACAGTCCACAACTGAAGATACAAGAAAAGCAAGCACACCCCTTTACTATGCAGGATGCAATGGCCAGAGTTCTTGAATTTGAATCCTATGTTAAGTCCATCACAAAGATACCAAGGCTGGTACAGTCATCAGGATTCAAGGCCAGAAAAAGGCAGCTTTCAGAGAAGTTTGAGGGACTTTGCTGGCACTGTAACAAACCAGGGCACAAGAGAGCTCAATGTCGGCAACTTCAACACAGGGAAGATGCCACAGCAGGAAAGGCTGCTACCCAGAAAGGTTGTTGGAACTGTGAAGAGCAAGAACATATGAGGAGCCAGTGTAAGAAAAATATTACCAATAAGTCAGCCTTGGGAAAACCAGTAGTGATTGGTATTGAGGGACGCCCACTAACCCCCATCATGAAAGTCCCGACAGCTAGATGTAAAATGGCAAGCAAACATAGTGTCTACGTGACAGGAAAGGTGGATGGCCAAAAGTGCAACTTTGTCATAGATTCTACATCTCAGCAAACTCTTGTGAGTATCAAGGTGTTGGATCATAAAGGAGTACCAGAAGCTGTACAGAAGCTCTGTGGTGTGACAGGACATTATGCAAGGTTGTAGGGACCCGTGTAGGTAACTATTGAGCTCATAGGCATGAAGGACAGAAACAAAGTATACTTGGCTGACATTGAAGACTCGTGCATATTAGGGTTCGACTACTTACTATGAAGGAAGTGTGTAGTGAACTTCGACAAAATGACGTTTGGGTACAACAAAGGCCAAATTCCGGTAAGTGTTAAAAGAAAGGTTGAGATAACCAGGTGTCATCAAGCTGAAGTTAGAGTGACTGAAGGAGTTGATGATGGTGAATTGGAAGCAGGTATAGATATTAAAGCAGAGCAGGAGAAAGACCAAGATTTGAAGTCAATAATTGATTTTTTACAAGCAAGTGTTTTGTGCCCTGCTTGGGAGAAGGTGTCTAGCTTAAGCCTTGTGACAAAGAATTATTGGGCACAATGGAACCAGTTGAAACTTGAAGATGGTATTCTTGTCCGGAGATGGAAGACTGCAGATGGGAAAGTGACGACCTGGCAAATAGTTATACCGAGAAAGTTACGGGAAGTTGTGCTGCATCAATCCCAAGATAGTTTAACGGGAGGATATCTCGGAGTTAAAAAGACATTGAGTCACCTACGGCAGAGATTTTAGTGGATAGGTATGAGGCAAGATGTGGAAGAATAGTGCAGGACCTGCAATACCTGTTGTGCTAACAGGGGACCCAAGCATAAGGGATGTGCTCCAATGAAGTTATACCAAGTTGGTGCACCAATGGAAAGAGTAGCTGTTGACATTGCTGGTCCTTTGCCCTGAACTCGTGCGGGAAACAATAACATTTGTGTGGTGATGGATTATTTCACCAAGTGGCCTGAGACATATGCAATACCAAATCAGGAAGCTACAACTGTAGCTTTGACTATCAGTGATTTCTTCTTCAGATTTGGTTATGAACAATGGAACAAATGATGCTGCTGAAGACGTGTCACCTGAAAAAGCCACTGTCGAAGAAGAAACTCTACCTGGTTTAGAGAAGGGAAACAGTGAAGCCCTTAATGAAGTTACTGCTACTGATGTGACTGTTACCAATAATGGAACATTTCCTGATGGAGCAGATGAACCCCACATGAAGCAGAAGCCAACGAGACAGAGACCAGTATAGAAGAAGATACGTCCTGTAAAATTAAGAGACTTTGTTTTATTTTAATTTTGTGTTTGTAAATTCTGTACATTTAATCAAGATATTGTTAATTATCTATTGGTTTAATGTAAGTGGCTTTTGTTTGGGATGAACTAAGGAAGGGGCAGTGTTACGACAGCAGAAGTTATGTGATGCTGGTAACATGTCATAAGATTCTTGAAGGATCTTGACTTTTCCTGGCAACTCTAGTCTTTTCTAAGTGCCCTCTTTTTTTGTATATAAGCCCGGCAAATAAAGCGGAAAAAATATTGCAGATAGACAGATAACTGAGTCAAGCGAGCAGTAGTGACCATAAGTAAAGTGCGTGAATCGTTGTGAATTATAGCAAGTGTTGAAGTCAAAGTGACTGTGGAAATTAAGTGTATTGCAAAGTTGTATTGAGAAAGAATAAACTAGTTTTGTTTAAGAAAGGACTTGTATCGCTGAAGTTCTTTAGGAAGAATTTATACCGGAAATTAACAAATGACCAGAGACGTAACTGTATACTAAGATAATTGATTGTTTTAACAAGTGGCACTATGATATATATCACAGTTCAGCGTGATTGGATCTTTACAAAGAGAGAAGTAACTTCTTTGGCTTTTCCCTTTAGTAGGGGTCATCGTCCTTCACACATGTTGTCCTCTTCCAATAATCTATTCATTGCCAGGTGTTCTATAGTTTCTTTGCCATTGATGGCTTCTTTACTCTCATCTTTGCAATGCATTACTGTTCTTACCTGTCTGCTCTTGCAGGCTACTGGCAGCTTTAACGTTCTCCTTATTGTTTGTTTTTCTTCTCTTTTCTTCAGACAACCAAACCACCTCAGCCTCACTTCTCTTGCCTTTTCCTCTATTCCACAGACTTCTGCCATTTTCTTAATTTCTTTATTCACTATTTTCTCTTTCAGCAACATTCCCAACAGCCACATCAGCATTTTCATTTCTGTTCTTATCAACAAGCCCCTTCTTTCTTCTTCAGGGCCCAGGTCTTGGCTCTGTAGAATAGCAATGGTCTAATCATGGTCTTATACACTTTGGTTTTCATTCCCCTTGGTACCTGTTTGTCACAAATGACTGTGACTACTTCCTTCAATTTCCTGCAACCCACCTGTTTTCTATCTCTCGCACATTTCTCACTACCTTCTTCAATTTTGATTATACTCCCCAAGAACCTAAAGTCTTTTGCCACTTCCAGTGGCTTTCCCTTTATATCTGTGGTCTTTCTTTTTCTTCCTACCTCTTCCATTCACCATGATTTCCGTTTTGCTGATATTCACTTTCAAGCCTCATTTTCCAAACTTTTCTGCCTCATTTTAACATGCATTTGTAACTCCTGTTCACATACAGCTGTTAGGAAAAAGTCATTATCAAATAATAGTTCCAATAGGGGACCTTATGGCACTCCTTAGTCAAGACGTTGATGACAATAATGAACAGCAGGGGCTAATGGTTGACCCTTGGTGCAGCTCAATGTCTTTCACAATTGTTGTCACTCCTTCATAAGTGGTTTTCACTAGTCTAATCAGCTTTTTGGACACTCCTTTCTTTTGGAAGCATCAGTATACTACCTCTTGTGCCACCCTGTCATATGCTTTCTCCAAATCTCCAAATGCAGGGTATTACTTCTTGTTTCCTTTAAGATAATTCTCTTGTAACTGTCGCAGAATGAAGATTGCATCTATTGTTCCTCTCCTAGGTAGAAACCCAACTGTATTTCGAAGTCTACGACTTACCTTGTTCTCTTTTCCAGTACTTTTTTTTTCACTTTCAGCAGATGTTGCACCAGTTTTTATTCCTCTGTTCTTTTCACACTCAAGAGCATCTCCTTTCTACTTGTAGATGGGTATAAATAGGTTCTCTCTCTCTCCATTCTGCGGGTATCCACTCTTCCCTCCGGATGTTCTTCAACAGGGTTCATACATACTCAAATCCATACATAAGAAGAGAAATTAACGTTAACAATGATCTCCCTGACCTATACTGGAGAAGACACGCGGATTAAAATTCCAAGAAACTGAATAACGTTTGTCATAAAAAGGTTATTTGTGTATGCTTGTCTTATAGTTACGCTATTCACGCGAGAATTAAATATTTTTGTAAAATTCAGATAGAGTTTATATCTCTGGTGTTTAGAATAAATACTGTAGTTCATTTGTGTAATGATGTGGGAAAAACAAGTGTTGAACTTATCACAAGTCGGTTATATTATAATATAAAATGCATGTCACTATTATTGTTTCACTATACTGTTTTTTCGTGTTAGCATTCAATTGCTAGATATAAGTCACTTTCATATACAAATACTTACAATCTAAAATCATAAATAATATTCAACGTTAAACTGGTACACAATTAAAAATA
>NW_013667123.1:156783-161018 GCF_000517525.1 Limulus polyphemus
AAAAATATTTTATTTAGGCCTATCTATGGCCTTCAAAAAGTTGACGACTCTACATGTTTCGACGTTACAACGTCATGGGATGCAATACATATCTGACACTATAAGTTACGCATATCTTAAAACACAAATTTAATTTAAACAACGTTCATATTAAAAATAAATACATAACAATAAATTCGTTATAACTCCCTCCTTAGAGAATTCAAAATTGGCTTTAGACAAATTTTAATTAACTCATTATATATATATATTGGCCAAATTACGTTATACATAATACATTATTTAAAGGATTATATGACTTCAATAATAATTACAGTATAGAATACAACCTGTACAAATCACCTTACAATAAGATTATATATAGCACGTGAAAGTGCATCAGCACAAATGTTATCAACCCCTTTGACATGGATTATCTTCAAATTATACTCTTGTAATGACAATTTCCAATTCAACATCCTTCTATTTTTGCTCTTCATTCGGTTTAAAAACGTCAATGGATTATCATCATTGTAAATAACAATAGGTTGTTGTGATGCAGATAAATATACATTGAAATATTCTAAAGCTGACACTAGAGACAATGTTTCTTTTTCTACCGTAGAATAATTCTTTTGATGACAATTAAACTTTTTAGAAAAATAACTAACAGGGTGTTTAACAACTTTGTCATCTGGTTGTAATAGAATAGCACCAGCGCCACAATTGCTGGGATCAACAGCTAATGCGAAAGGCTTACCAAAGTCAGATGCCATCAATACAGGGTAAGTGCATAACAAAGATTTGACCTTTTCAAAAGCAGATTGACATATTTCTGACCATCTGTATTTTTTGATTTTTCTTCAAAAGGTTTATTAATGGTACAGTGATGTCAGCAAAATTTATACAAAACTTCTTGTAATAACCGGCCATTCCCCAAAATCTCATCAAACTTTTCTTGTTGGTAAGAGTTGGATAATTCACAATGCAATCACCTTTGGCTTGATTTGGGGAACTTGTCCTTGGCCTATTACATGACCCAAATAAACAACTCTAGCCTTGCAGAAGTCACTTTTTGCCAGATTTACAGTAAGATTGGCTTTCTTCAGCCTCTCAAAAACATCACGTAATGCACATAAATGTTCTTCCCACGTGTCACTGGAAATCACAATATCATCAACATAAATTCCAACATTTGACAGTTTATTCAAGTATTGAGTTGCTTGAGAATTTTTCACCCCAAAAGGCATTACATTGTACTGATATTACCCATCAGGAGTAGCAAAAGTAGAGATTTCTTTTGCTCTGTCAGTTAGAGGGACAGCCCAGTATACCTTTAGTAGGTCACACTTTGTGATATATCTGGCTTTTCCAATCTTATCAATCAATCTTCCATTCTTGGAATGGGGTAGGAATCTGTCTTTGTCAAAGCATTCACTTTGTGAAAGTCTGTACAGAATCTAACTGAGCCATCAGATTTAGGGACCAGTACACAAGGCAAAGACCAATCACTTTTACTGGGCTCTATAATGTCATTTTCCAGCATGTAAGGTATTTTTTTACGCATTTTCTTGGCCTTGACTGGATTCACCCGATAGTGATGTTGTTTTACAGGAGAAGCATCACCTATGTCTACATCATATACAGCAATGTTGGTTTTATTAGGAACGTCTGGAAATATACATTTGTATTCATACAATAAATTAGCAAGCTGATCTTTCTCTTCAGGAGGCAAGTGATCGAGATTGGCCAGAATGTCAGCATTACTGAGTTTGATGTTGCATTCGTCCCCAATATTTTCAAATTTACAGGTGTCTGAGTCAGAGCAACTGTCATCAGTATCAGGAGAACACTCAATAGTTAAAATATCTTCGGATGCTTCTCGAATATGGTAGGGCTTTAACATATTAATATGACACAGCTGGGTAGCCTTTCGATGATCAAGTGTTTTTACAACATAGTTTGTATCATTAACTTTGCGAACAACCTAATAGGGATCTTGATAACTAGCTCTGAGTGAATGTCCCATAGTGGGTAACAATACCAAGACCATGTCCCCAGGATGGAACTTACGCTCTTCAGCCTTACGGTCATAAACATTTTTCATTTTAACTTAGAATGACTTCAAATTTTCTTGAGCCAATTCACAATCACGTAGGAGTCTAGACCAAAACTTGGAAACATAATCCAATAAGTGCATTTCTTTTGGATTATCTTCCAACCCTTGTTCCGTCAGCACCTTCAAAGGGCCTTGCACTGAATGGCCAAGCACCAACTCAAATGGGCTAAACCCTAACGACTCCTGAACTGACTCACTAACAGCAAATAATAATAAATTAACTCCTTCATCCCAATCCTTCTTGTTATCGAGGCAGTAAGTCCGCATCATATTCTTCAGGTAGAATGGAATCTCTCAAAAGCACTTTGCGATTATAGATATGCACTAGATTTTATCTGTTTAGCACTGAGCTGATAAACAACTTGTTGGAACAACCCTGACATAAATTTTGACACGTGATCAGTTTCTATTTTTTTGGGCAAGCTAACAAAAATAAAGAAATTGATCAAAGCCTTAGAATTTTTTTTGGCTGAAATATTTCTCAAAGGTATAGCTTCAGGGAATTGAGTGGATGCACACATGATAGTTAACAAATTCTGGTTCCCAATCGAGTTTTTGGCAAAGGCCCAACACAATCAACAATCACACGACAGAAGAATTCTTCGAATGCTGGAGTAGGTTTCAGAGGAGCAACAGGAATTTTCCGGTTAGGTTTTCCGAACAACTGGCAGATATGACAAGTTTTGCAAAACTGAGAAACGTCTTGCCTAATTTTTGGTCAAAAGAAATATCTTGTAATTTTGCCACATGTCTTGTTGATACCCAAATTACCTCCCATAGGAATTTAATGGGCAACTTTCAATATTTCAGAATGATATGCCTTGGAAACAACGATTTGATAAACGATATCCTAATCCTCTGAAGCTGGCACATCTGGAGGTCTCCTTTTTCTCATAAGCACTCCATTGTTGAAAAAATAAAAATTTGGAACTTTCTCCAGTTCTTCTTTCGGGAGCGCATATTTAAATAGCAAAGAGATCTGTGGATCTTTTTCTTGCTCAGCTATCAGTTTACTTTTAATAAACGGGATTTTACCAAGTGAATCAGATCCCCCACGTCCATCATTGTTTGTCACTGAGGAATCGTCATTAGGGCAGTTATCCACAAGATCCTTGTTGGATCCAAAAAATGTACGAGACAAATCTATGATATCGTCCTCTGAATCCATGTCTATCATTTGTTTTTGGCTTAATTTCTTAGCCTGAGCTCGAGTCACAGCACAGGAGAAAAACACATCGGGATTCTCCTCAATGACAACATCATCCTTAGATGAAACAGTGATCGGCTCACTAACCATTTTAGGTTCGGCAAGAACTTTACCCCCCAGCCAAATCGTTTCCCAACAACAATGATACACCCTTAATTGGCAGAGTATGTCTTACCCCAATCACAACTGGTCCCAAAACTAGGTCTGATGCTAAATAAATATTATGAAAAGGAACATTAACAAAGCCACCCTCAATACCCTGAGAAATAACAGACTCACTAACAACAATGATTGAGTCTCCCTGGTATCACGTAGAATACGTATGGGTATGGAATTGCCAGTGTCATTTATCAAAGACACAGAACCAACAGACACAAAAGGTCTAAATTCCTCCCTGAGTACATCAGCCTTTATATCAGTGGCCATATCAACAACATTGGGTGAAACTATGTCCATATGTGGACACAACTGCACTGGGTGTTGCCTCCATTTCTTTCTTCTTTTTCAAACCCCAACAATCGGACATAACATGACCACGTTTATTACAGAGATGGCAGACAGGCCTTAATTGTTTTTAAAGAAGTTTTATCCTGACTGTCAAAAGATTTTAAACTAGGGAAGTAAAACAAAGAGTAGGAAGGTAAAACTCTGCATATTACTACGCAACGTTACAGTGTACCGACAGACCAAATTTGGTGAAGAATCATCAATTTAGGACCCTCTGGGAACAAGAAATCGAGAAATAATCAGTAACCATAAACTTCACTGCTGTACAAACACGCTATCAAAAAAGCAAATAAAAGAATAACACAAAACGCCCACAAAAGTCGCAAAATTGATAATACAAGGCTAGAATTTTGCATGTAAATAATCAAGTATGCAACGAACGTTCTTGAAAAATTTCGAGAAGATCCGTAAAAATGGAACGAA
>NW_013667123.1:162018-166086 GCF_000517525.1 Limulus polyphemus
AACAATTATTACCAGTAGTTACCACAAGCAAAGTTTTATAAAACAAAAATTTCACTAACTTACAAACAGCATAAAATCTTCTTTCTGGTTCAGAGTCTCCTTGATATCCAGTGAGTTAACTTGAAGTCGATGTACGTACAATTGCCGAAAAGCTAGCTAGCTTTGTCAGACACTGAATTGTTGGACCGTTGAAGTAAGATAATATTTTCATAAAATCACTAATGTCTGATGAGAATTCAGTAATACTTTCGGAGAGATACTGACGTCCGATGAGAATCCACTGACATTCGAAATTTATAACTGTTCCTGGTCAAGTGTTGTATATTTTCCGGTTGATAGAGTTAGCAAAATCATGATTTATAGCATACACGGTTATAACAGGTTCCTAGCAGACTTATATGTTCTCTTCTTTGGACTTTGCTTTTTTTATATGTGCGGGAAATGTTTTTCTCGAAATTTCGGACAATACTGAACTATATATAACCAGTTACGAAAGTGGATATATTGTCGATTCTTGCGTTCACGAATATTCTACAACCTTGGAGAACTGGCGGGAGTTTCGTCATACATAACTAACACTATAAGCTAGGCACGTTTTTACATATAAACTGAATCCCAACAAACGTTGTCATTAAAATAAATATTTAACAAATTCGTTACACGCTATACATATCTGACACTATAAGTTACACGTATTTTTAAATACAAATTTAATCTAAACAACGCTCAAAGCAAAAATTCGTTACACTGCATAAAAATAAACCAAAACGATAATAATTGAAGTTCTTTTTTAACATTGATAGTACAATTTTTTTTTACATTTATATATTTTAATTTTGTTTAAACATATGATTTGATTTATTTATATATTTTTGTCTAAAGTTCTAATGATGAATGATAGTTTTGTTTATTTGATACTTTCAACATTCTCTTTAAACTTAAGTATTTGTAAAGCTCAGATAGAATGTATATTTGACTTGCTTATTATTTTGGATTAAAATACTGCATCCCTTTTGTGTTAGGTTATGTGAAAACAATGTTGAATTTATCACCAGTCATTTAAATTATAATATAATTTACAGTTCTAATGTTGCTATGTGTATGATAATATTATTCTATTATTGTTTGTGATGAATATCAGATGTTCTGAGACCTCATTTTTGATACTCTTGTGTTATGATTCAAATATTTTTCAGCATGTATTGAATGCTTAATTACTGTATATCACATTTATTGCATATAATAAATATTTAGAGATGAAAACTTTAGATTAACATGAAAAAACAGCCCTTTTAAGAACTACTTAAGATAAACTAGTATAACTGTAACAAAAAGTACGCTATGCAAAATACATGAAATATTAATTTCAATTGTTATAATTGAAATGAAAACTAAAAAGTTGATGATTTAATCACAAGTTGAAACACATTGGTATGTATTGATTTACAATACCCTCTAGTGATTCACTTGCACGCTCATCGTCCTAAACTTAAGTACTAGCCGCACCGTAGCAACACGCCCTCTGGTGACATAACTTGGAAATATGACGTTGAGAACTATCTGCCCCATTCTACTCCTAGTAACCGCCATCTGGTGACACACGTAGAACTATGACATCACATGTACTCCTGGTCTCAAATGACACCGCCCACTTGGTTGCA
Source organism: Limulus polyphemus (assembly GCF_000517525.1). Taxonomy (NCBI): domain Eukaryota; kingdom Metazoa; phylum Arthropoda; class Merostomata; order Xiphosura; family Limulidae; genus Limulus; species Limulus polyphemus. The sequence continues at coordinate 163,680 of NW_013667123.1, forward strand.
TTCTTTGATCTCCATTCACCAACAACCCCTCATTGAGGTGAAACCCTTTGGCGTCTGAAGTGTCTCCCTAACTACTCACATAACTATTTCTACCTACTAGATCACAGAAAATGTTATCACTTTTTTAAATCTTTATTCTATGTAACTGTATAGTTTATACCTTCCCGTAAGTTTGTTTTATAACTAACCACTGTGAAACTAATCAGGATAATTGGCTATTTAAGTATATTCACCCAAAGCTATACAAGGTTACTAGCCGCCACTAATTGGAAACTGATATACTAGGGGAAGACAGCATGTCAAAAGCATCTACCACCAACTCTTAAGCAAATTATTATATTGTCATTCTTATAACGCACTTACGTCACCAAAGTGCTAAGCACGATTTTGTGGAGACAGGAAGCAAACCATGGACCTTCGAATTCACAGTTCAAGCACTTTCACAAAATGGACTAGACCACGCCCGTCCAACTAATCACGTAACCAATAAATTTGAGATGTGTGTTTTACCTTCTTGAGTTTCTTGAGTGTTTTTATTTTATATTTGGCTTGAAGACTGTTCTTGTGACACTATCTCATCAAACTTGCAAATTTCTACAGAAATACCATGAAATGAAACCTGTTTAGGGCTCAGTATGAAAGAGATTTATGTCACACATCGTAATCCTTTCTTGCAGATAACTCAAAAGAGAATCTACGTTAATTTAGAACAGCGTATGTCTTCTTACAGACTCCCTCACAGTGGAACAGAGATATGTCTGTAAACTTACAACGCCAGAAACCGGATTTCGATACCCATGGTGGGAAGAGCAAAGATAACCCATTCTATAGCCTTGTGATTAATTACAAATAGACAGACAGAACCCTGGATTATGTAGTGTTTGTTTTTGAATTTCGCGCAAAGCTACACGAGGGCTATCTGCGCTAGCCCTAATTTAGCAGTGTAAGGCAGCTAGTCATCACCACCCACCGCCAACTCTTGGGCTACTCTTTTACCAACGAATAGTGGGATTGACCGTCACATTATAACACCCTCACGGCTGAAAGGGCGAGTATGTTTGGTATGTTGGGATTCGAACCCGCGACCCTCGGATTGCGAGTCGAGCGCGCTAACCACCTGGCCATGCCAGGCCACATTATGTTGTGAGTATTTACCGTTTTTTCACTTAAAAATGAAAGAAATATTTTCATTAAATTTGTTCTTGATATTCAAAAAACATGGTTGGATCAACAGAATAAGTTAACATCATGAATAAACCCAATAACGCTAGCTCTTTCAGAAAATGGACTTTTCTTCATTGAGCCTAAATGGCATGAAATCTGCTATGTATATATATATATATAATTTCATGAGCCATCCCTAGGTGGCAGCGCGCTCGCATTATTATACGAAGGGTTAATAATCTTCGATAATTCACAACTTCACCAACTTCGCGCACATGATAGTATAAACTTAGATTTAGAAAACACAGATAAAGACTGACGTTTTCAGTGTGTGATTTGATAGTTGCCGAATCCCTTCTTTGAATATATTTGCCATTAAAAGCTAAATAAATTTGTCGTGTGAGTAAAACACTATTGGTAATAATATATCAAATATTAATAAACGACTCAGTTCTCTATAACGAGAATCGTTGATTCGATAATCAGTGCCTTCAATTATTTATCTTTGCTACTATATGCAAAAACAATGTATATACAACTTTAAAATAAATGCTTTCTTGTATTATAATCAAAATGTGAGTGTAGCGTGTACATGCTTGTTTTTATATGACCAGTATCTTCTTAATCATGTTTTTTTTTTTAAATAGCTCTGAAAATAAAACAAAACGCGGTGAAATATTTACATCCTGATCACTAGAATACTCCATATTTTCAATATGATTATGCTGAATCTCATTATTAATCCTCTAGATACAATTAAGTTTAGCTCTTTATAACCTTATACAGCAATGAAACACACAAACTTTACATCCTGATCACTATAATACCCCACATTTTCAATAAGATTATGCTGAATCTCATTATTAATCCTCTAGATACAATTAAGTTTAGCTCTTTATAACCTTATACAGCAATGAAACACACAAACTTTACATCCTGATCACTATAATACCCCACATTTTCAATAAGATAATGCTGAATTTCATTATTAATCCTCTATATTCAATTAAGTTTAACTCTTTATAACATCTATGAAAAACACAAAGTTTACATCCTGATCACTCGGATACATCACATTTTTAATATTACAAAGCTTTATCTCACTGTAAGTTCCAGATTTAATAAAGTTTAGTTCTTTATAAATTTCTATAACAATGAAAAACACAATTTACATTCTGATCATTAGGATTTACAGTGAGAGATAGCATTATACTGTTGAAAATGTAATGTATTCTGCAGATTC
>NW_013667123.1:167086-168518 GCF_000517525.1 Limulus polyphemus
CAAAACAAACAAACAAACTATTTATATAGTTAATCTACTTTAGAAGTTCTTGTTAACCCATTGGAACTGGTGTATTCAACACAAACTTATTATACCCTTATGAGATGCACCAAGTTTCAAAGACATAAAAAACTTAGTATAGTACCTTTACTAGAATCGATACTAGTTAGACCTAGCAACTTAGCTAGCTCCAATTAAATACTGGAGATGGAGCTCCGCAGGATTATTAAATCATGTTGCATATTTTATTGTCTGAAGTCATTGATTACAAGATACTTTAAAAACATATAAACAACCAGATTGTCTCTGTGGTTTCTGTGGTAAAGCAGCTGAAAAAATACTCCCTATTATTGTAAAAAAATGTTAACTTTAAAATGTAAAAGTTATAGCACTGCATTTGAAGTATTTCAAAAAGTAAGAGAAGAGAGATTAATGAAAAAAATCCATATATATCTACACGCATATCTGTGTATAATGTTGTTGTTTTCACCACGCTCAAAAGAGTATTTCAGAAGTTCGATTACGGTTTCATCACATTCAAAATCAATAAATAATATTGGAAAAAAATACATTTGTGACAACATTCAATAGATACAGAAACTTGAAGAATTTCAAGAAATATCATTTAAATTCTTTAATGTAGTTGGAAGTATAACCTGATAACCAAAATGTATAGAAGATAAACGTTAATGTGAAGATATGGCTTGACACGTAAACAATGGATACTTTTTGAGGATGAAGACGTCTCTCTATTAATGGCCAATAGGTGAAGAAGATATAGCAATTTGTAATTTTTATTATTTTCTAAAATTCTGATTCGGAAATATCGTATCTTCCTAAGATCATTTGCTAATTAAGCGTTAAGTGTTTCTTTATTTGTCATGGAACAGTCGTATCGTGTCTCTCTTATGTATGTGAGACTCACAGGACAGCTCTACACTGCTTACAGGAGAAGAAATACATCTGATTCTTGTGATCCAATTTTCTGGTCTGTCAGGTACATAGAAAAGGTAAAATGTAAATGCATATTTAACGTTTCCAGGTAGATTCGTTTCTGACTTCGAAGGGCCAAGCTTGATTTTGAAGATATCTCTTTGTTTGCTGTGACTTTCAGTCTCATGATGGTGTCCACCTTTCTTTTAGGCAACAAAACAGTTTCTGCGTTATTGTGAAGGTAAAGGTTATTTCGTTTTCATTTAATTAAATAACTATATTTTCATCTCATTAAATACAGTTCAATTAATCATTATCTTTCAACCACAACGCAGGCAATGAATAAAGTGTTTTCTTCTTATTTCAACTTCATACCGTGTTTTCATTCTTCTTTACCACTTTTTCCTTCTGCTTTCAACGTCATCAGATCACCTGTTATTACGAAATGCATATAACTGTGTGAAAAGTTTCTCCTTTGAAAGCTGGAAAGGCAAAAAAA
>NW_013667123.1:169353-176614 GCF_000517525.1 Limulus polyphemus
CGCGGGTTCGAATCCCTCTCACACCAATCCCACTATTCGTTTGTAAAAGCGTAGCCCAAGAGTTAGCAGTGGGTGATGATGACTCGCTGCCTTCCCTCTAGTCTTACACTGCTAAATTTGGGACGGCTAGCGCAGATAGCCCTCGTGTAGCTTTGCGCGAAATTCAAAAACAAACTACTTGATTAAAGTAGGCAAAGAGTTGACACTGGGAGCTGTTGCTTAGCTACCTTCCCTCTAATCATTCAATTCAATATTAGGGACAGCTAGCATTGGTAACCCTTGTATAGCTTTGCACAAATATCCGAAAATAAATAATCAAACGATAATTAGGACTGAAATTTATTTCGTTTCCTAATTTTTTTTGTCACAATTTCCTTCAATTTTAATCTTTTCCTTTAATCTTTAGACATATTAAAGAAATTAATTTAATAAATAATATTTTAAGAGTAAATAATAATACTTTAGATGAAATATTAATATAAACTATTTACTAAATAATCCTATCGAATATTTGTCTTCATTTATATGAACTCATTTTATATTGCGATGTCTTACATCAGGTAAATTAAATGTGTTTGTTGTTAAGCGCAATGTATCACAACGGTCTTTCTGGGTTGTGTCCACCGCAGGGATCGAATTCAAATTCTTTGCGTTATAGGCCTCAAGCTCATCCCCAGAGCTATTTGTGGGCGGCAGACAAAGTATTTAATTTCTTATATATATTGTATTAGTTTAGGACAAGCATAACTGAAATGTGTGTATTTGGGCTTCAATAATTTAAGCCTTCTAATTTCATTGTAAATTTAGTACAGGATTTGGTGAAATGGGATTGTGATATCTCAGATTAAATATTTTTGGCATCTATTTTTCATCTTTGATAAATATAAAAAAGTACAGTTTTATAAATTACTACTAAAGTATTCCAAGTAAATAAATAAATACAATTTTTAAATAATTTTTTTTAGTTTTCAAGATTGAACATTACACACGTACCAAAAATTTTTGAAAGAATGTGTATAAAATAATCGTTGTTTTTTAAATAATTTTTTTTAGTTTTCAAATACCAGTAGGTAAAAATTCATTTTAAATTATCTTTTCAATGACGTCCATCAGGCAGGTCAGCCATAAGTTTACGTATTTACAAAGCTAAAATTCGGAATTCGATTCCCATTGGTGGACAGAGTGTAGACAGCCCATTGTGTGGCTTTGCGCTAAGACAATAACAACATCAGCTTTTCGATGGCAACAAAACAATCAGAGTATAATTAAATAAGTATTTTGTTAAAAATACTTCCAACGTTAAGTAGAATACAGCTTTTGTAAAAACGCTCACGCTATTACGTGCAAATTAAAATGGGTAGCTTCAAAGCTGGTTTAGTGGGAGTTTGATCATAGAGAGCGTATGGGTGATTAGCACAAGAAGCAGTTTGAGATACTTAAGCAATAAATTGAAAGTTAAATAATTATATTTTTTATGGTTTATTCAAAAATAAAGCCGATAAAGAATTTACCAAGTAAAAGTAAAAAACAATAAAAGTTAAGATGATAAACTATATACTTTAGCGTAACACCTACACACAAAAACATAATTTACAATTTTAGAATATTAAAAATAAATCAAATAGAAGATTTATTAAAAGGAGTTAGCTGTGACAATAGTGAAACTTAACTAAAAAATAAAAATGGAATCCAGTTTGTCGTAACAAACATATTTCTCCGGATACTTACTTTTGCAGAAATGCACACACACATACATCCAGTAACGATAATATGAGAAAGGTTTCATGGGGGATATATTATAAAAACATGTAGAGTAGGCTAAAACTAGATAATAAAATTTCTCGATTTTTTCTGTTATTTTCTTGAAGGAAGAAATGTTAATTTTAGAAATATCAACCTGAGATGTCTGTATATATAAAAATAATTGGTTGATTGGTTGGTTGATGTTAAGCACAAAACTATACATTGGGCTATGTGTGCTCTGCTCACCACGGGTAAAAAGAAAAAAGAAAGGAACTTGAGTAACATTTTACTGCAGTTTGTAGGTGTAAGTTCACATAAATTATTGTAGTGTTTTTAACCGTTTATCCATTTGAAATATCTTAGTCTTGTCAATGCAAACAGTATCTACCATAAGTTAAGTAATGAAAAGGAACTGTATAATAACGTAGATTAATTAAGTACTTGATATATTAAATAATAGGATTTTAAACAATACTTTAAGTTCGTAATTCCGTTCACTCTAGATTGTCGAAATAACTTTTTATTTAACCACTCCTGAGATAAATAAGCAAGCAAGACCCTATTGTTATAAAGTCTTCTCATATTCTTCTTCCAGCCTTACGAGAGCTCCTAGCATTTGATTACTTCTGCTCATTCTGACTCATTATACCTAGTATACCCAGTATACCTAAAGTTAGGTATACTCTGTACGATGATTGTGTTCATACAAAGAGACAAAAAATGCTTAATTAATGTAAATATTCTAGGGTCAGAGATCACCGTGCAGGTGTCTCCGATCGTTTAACATTAATTCTATAACCAAGATGAGTTAAATATAAAACTACAAGCTTCATAAAAACATACAGAAAGGAGATTACATGGGTTATGTAAAGTTTGTTTATTCTTTTTATTCACCAGACAATTTTTACTCCACCAAGGAAAATCTTCTATGATTAATTAAGTTAATAATTACTAACAATATCAATAACAAGATAAGACAGCACAGCATTTTAAGATGAAACTATCGATAAACCATTCATTCTATACCCAGGATTGTCATTTTCTATAAAAAAAATCGAATATCAAAATAGTCCAAATAAATTCAAGTTATGGACTGAGTGTTTAAAGTACTTAGCACAGTGCACCCACACTTAACAATATATGAACATAGGTTTGGATGTACAGTTCTTTACTCACCACTAATAACCTAAAATGCTTTAGGTGTTTGGATAACGTGTGATATGGCGTCACAATTAACTATTCATTATCATTCAGCGAAATAACTGATTATTTATTAATTTATGAATTTCAGTGAAGAAAAGATGACATAGAAGCCTTTGATTCGCGAAAATAGTCTGCTGCAACGGAAGTGGTCAATCAAAGAATAGACTTGTTCTCTACGCCATCTTTTGTTCGCTGTAATGCATGTTTTGTCGAGGAAAATAAATTCATAAATAAATAATATATGAACGTTTCTATTTTTTCAATTATAACTTAATGCAATTTGAACAGTGATGGTCTAAGGGGTAGGCGACCTAGGTAGCCACCTAAAGCGGCATATCCTGAGGGGGGCAAATTGAAGGCCAGGAGAAATGGAGGGGGTGGAGGAGTAAGAAGGAATGATGGGGAGAATAACCTTTCCTCTGGAGAAGAGCGTATGCACAAACACACTGAATAACACAGAATCGGCACTCCCTTTGCAGAAAGTTAACTTTTTTTTTAAATAACCTAGAAACTTTAAAATGATTTTTTAAAACACCGAATACATTTTAAACTGGTAGAATACTAACAATTATGACATACAGTCAGGATTTTCTTGAAGAAAATAAAGAAAATAATATGTGTATGGATATATATGTGTGTGTGTGTTCGTGAGCGTGTGATGTAGCGGGGGTACTTTTTAAATGTTTGCCTATATATATATAAGAATAATCTTTGACCGGCCCTGAATTTCAGCTAGCCTCATTCTAATCACCCAACTAAAGTTGTCTTTCATGCAGAGAATTCCAACTGACTTCACAAGTATATGCATATTTACATATTCTCAGCGTTCACTTTATGAGAGAGACAAATAATAAAGCCTTTTAACTAAAGTACAAAATGATGTTAGGTGAAACCACGTGTTTGAAGTTTATGAAGCAAAACTATCTAGAGAACGTCAAAATTCTATTACTTGGCAATACCTATCCATATAGGAATGTCATGAGATTGTGCCAGCGCTCCATAATTGAAAACACTTAGAATACGCGTACTTTATAACCAGTATTTAATTAACTTTAAGGTTCATCGATCAAAAGGGCTACTACGCCCATAGTTATTATTCCGTGAGTATGTGATTTGGAAAAAAAACAACTAAAAACCGTAAAAAACAATTTTTCACGCTTTAGAAACGATACGGGATAGTAACGCTTATTACATATGGGTAGAATTTGTATAGAAATGTAAATAACCATCTGATATTTAGTATTCACCATAGTCAGAAAGTGTTGTGTGCGAACACCAGTTTCGTTACTTTTTCTTCATGAAAGTAATTCCAACTTCTTGCATTTTGTTTTCTAGAAACCAGAGTTTATCATCTGCCAACAATGTTCCCTTTCTAGTGTTTTTATAAATGCAGGAAAACTCAGGTTTAATAATTCGAAGTTATCATAATATTCTCCTCCGCTTACGAGGGTTAGTCATTAGTCAGCAGTGAAACAATTTCAGTATTTTTAGTAATACGAGAAATCTAAATACTTTTTTCATACAAAAATTGCCCCCCCCCCAGTGGCACAGCGGTATGTCTGCGGACTTACAACGTTAGAATCTGGGTTTCGATACCGTGGTGGGCAGAGCACAGATAGCCCATTGTGTAGCTTTGTGCTTAATTACAAACAAACATACAAAAATTATATGTCGAAGCACTTAGGTGCGCATTATTTTCTTATATACTAACTGTGTATATATATGCATTTTAATATTGTTTTAATAAACTTTCCTAAAAAGCCTTATTTACAAATTTTCATTTTCTTTTCTAACAATGTTGAAACTCAGGGCATAAAATAAAATAAAGTATATTCTCAATACGAAACTGAGATATATCCTCAATACCAAACTAAAATATATCCTCAATACCAAACTGCTCCCTAGTTGCACAGCGGTATGTCTGCGGACTTACAACGCTGGAATTCCAATTTCAATACCTGTGGTGGGCAGAGCACAGATAGCCCATTGTGTAACTTTGTGCTTAATTACAAACAAAACAAACAAACAATCAATACCAAACTAAAATATATCCTCAATACCAAACCACAAAAGTATTTTTCTGACTTGCTGCGCGAGCCTAGTAGTTAGCGTGCCGAGCTGTGGATCGAATAATTCAAAGTTCGAACCGTGTTGCCACTCACTAAACATGCTTCGCAATTTTAGCTAATGACATGTTGTAAAAGTAACAGTCAAGTCCATTATTCGGCTCATAGAGTTTCGATATCCGCGGTGGACAGAACCTGGGTAGTTCAGTGAGTAGCCTTTCGCTTAAAAACAAACAAAAGGTCTAGTCAATAGTCCAAAATTTGGGACGGTTATACCTGAATTCAAGTGGTCTCTGACATGACCAACAGAACATTACTGATGATAGTACCACCTGGATTAACTCCTGCTATAAAGGCTAGAACGGAGGGCTAGATTTAGTATGTGACATAACGGATTTACTGATTCATACTTAAAGCTTGCATAATTCAAAAATTTTGTCTCTGTAACTTGAATAAAAGTTTAGAGAGGTATATAAAGTCGCGGAGGAATGGAATGTATCAGAACTACATGTTGACATTGTTTGACGTCTCTTAAAGAGATAGTATGATGCCACCAAAAATCGATCGATTTTGGGAAGTGTGTGTAACAACCCTTTTCGACGCAGAATATTCATATACTCAGATCATAACGATTTGTTCAGATCAGAGATTACGAATTTTCAAAATAGGATATCCCTTATGCTTAATGGTAACGAAATACAGATCAACATGGGGTACCAGACCATTAAGAATGAGACCTGCAAAAAAGTTATGCCCGACTATGGTAAGCAAAGTACATCTTTTTCTGACTGGTCATAAGATAATCAACGAACAAATATTTCAGTGGCAAAAGCCGTTCACATGTCCAAGGCAACAGTACGTAACATAATTAAATATAATATTCATCTTTGAAAGTGAAACTAGTCTATACTTGTTCCTTCTACGACACTTCCAATCAACCGTTGCATACTTTAAACAGCTTTAGAATGAAATGGGTGTTCATGCTATTCCATATGAAGATATACTAGCCAAGTCATCAAATGCAGTATCTGTGGATTTCTGTGCAATCAAACTGTAGAAGAGGGTACTAAATGGTACTTACACGTACACTAGATGGATTATAGAAAGCATCAGGGAAGATCGATGTGCTTCAGGCATGAAAGGCTTACTACCGAGTTTTTGTAATGAACACTATGCTACAGGGTTATTGTAAAAATGCATGCTTTTCAAATAGGACATGAACCGAGGATGGCAACATGGCCTGCAATGAGGTGGGGATATTCCAAAATTGTTTGTATATAACGTACTCATCCTATGTAAATAATAGCTGCAACGATACCATAATATGTCATCAAGGAACCAGCTCATTCAACATAACGGATATTTGAAATCTGCCTTTATTCAGTATCTAATTGTTTCTGTAAACCTTTTGCTACCTAATGAATTCTAATATGGTCTAGTGGTCAGGGCGCTATAGCGAGCCATGAGATTGAAACTTGTCGCCGAGCATGCTCACCATTTCAGCTATGGAGGCTTTATAATGTTATTGACAATCCCACTATTGGTAAAGAATATACCATAACCCGGTGATGGGTAATACTAAATAGCTGCCTTCCCTCTATTCTGTTACTTCAAAATTAAGGGCGGCTAGCGCAGATAGCTCTCAAGTAACCTTGTGTGAAATTCAACAAACAAACAATCAGAGCTACCTAATGTAAAGATTTATTGGATATTATAAAATCAAAATAAGATAAACAAGCACTTCTTAGTCCTACTTACTCGTGTCTTAATAATCAAAATAGAGGTGTAATCTTAACCTTAAATATAAGTTTTGTGAGCTTTCATATTTAATTAATATAACAATGTGAACATGATAGACTGCAGCCTCACCTTGGCCATAATTATCTAGGGTAACATCCTGCAGTAAATAAGCCATATTTTTATTATGTTAGTTTTGGGGCTTTAATCCCTTGTGAACTTTCTGGTGCATCGTAACAATCTGGGTATTTTTGAACAAGTACTATAGTATCAAAAGAAAACTGCGTATACTAACAACTATTTATTGGATGACATTAATCAACAGCGCTCGTAAAGCTCGTATGACCAAATTTCGTCAGCTTAGAATAAATATCACGTTTTTTTTGTTTTTTTTTCTGTTTTAAATTATTATCGTTTTCTTTTGTTGTTGTCGTTGTTGTTCTTAAAAAGTGCGGACAATGAACCTTTGCACATTAGACGGAATTTGGTGTGTGTGTGGGGGGGGGGGGGGG
>NW_013667123.1:176970-187468 GCF_000517525.1 Limulus polyphemus
GTGTGTGTGGTGGGGGGGGGGGAATCACGTGCCACACAAGGGATGGACCTCCTGTCAAGGCGTGGTCAGCAGTGAAGATCGCCACACCATAGTGTATTCGGCTAGGGTTACCATGGCAACAAGCCAGACGTTGTCTTCTGCATCAGACAGTACTTAGACTTACGCTGCGCCAGCCAGTGCGGCATGGCACGTGCATTATAAGAGCATGTGATGATTTCCTAGGGTAACGAGGATTCGATAACCTCAGTGACTCATAAGTATTTCTTTTTGTTGTTGTTGTTGGTAGGTAAGAACTTTCGAAATTGCTAATAAAACGAACAAAAAAAAACCAAACACACTAGGATTACCTAATATTAAGAATCTACAAATTCAGATGATGCAATTTTATCAGGAACTGTTCACAAAGTTTTACTGCGGGCAATGTAAGAAATGCAATTAAAATAAACTATAAAATTGATTCAATATTTCAAGAGATTTATGACTGAAATGTTAAAACCACTACTCGCCTTATAAACTGTGAAAGGTCATTTCTCCTATATATATTTCACCATGGCGGTGGTAACCTGGTAGGTACTCATTTTCTTTTCATCTCATTGTTTTCGTTAATGATATGGCCATGTCCTCGGATATTTCGTGAGGAGACCTCGACATTAAAAACTGTGTTATATAGAAGGAATATAAATAGGAAATAGATATCATTATTTCCCCCCACCCACTTGTACTATTTTCTTAACTAAAAGCCCCCCCCTCCCAATGGCTCAGCGGTAAGACTGAAGGATTTTAACGCTAAAAACCGGGTTTCGATACCTGCGGTGGGCACAGCACAGATAGCCTATTGTATAGCTTTGAGCTTAACAACAACAAACAAACTTAATGAATTAATTTTGAAATTGAGATATTAAAGTTAATTGTTTAGCACAATATTCCAACGAATGTTATATAGTATTCTTTTATCTATCCATTAAACAATTTAAAACTTTATTTTTCTGCTAAAGTTGGTTCTTCCTTTATTTTTGAAACATTCCCACCTAATAGTAATTATAAAATCTGATAACGAATGCGCCGAAGATAGCATTGTTTTATAAAGAACAGTTCAAAGTTCATTAATAGGAGGGGCTGAGCGTGATCTAATTCTATTGGTTAGTGTGCTCAAATTGTGAATCCAAAGGTTTATGGTTCGCAAACCATTGCCGCAAAAACCCGCTCCGCATTTTGAAGAAAGCTATAAGAGTCAGATGTATGTAGTTCCAAGAGTTGACGGTAGGTGCTGTTGAGCGCAGCGTTCCCTCTATCACTGCAAAATTAGAGGTGGCTGTGCGCAGATATCCCTTGTATAGCTTTGCTTGAACATTCTAAAACAAATAAACAAATCAATTATTGAAAATTGTAGCAAATCCATCTTTATTCAAGGAGAAAAAATACATGGAAATAATTAGGGCTAAGCCCCTAAGTAAATGATGCAGGTCATATCTTCTGCTATGTTCTAATGCTGTACCTATGTATACGAGATAATCGAATTTATTCATTTCGTAAGACTTTGTTGTGCAGTATCACCTCTTGAATTGCTAGTTTTTTGCTGACCTCATCTTTTTGATATTGCTGTTTGACCTATCGTGAATCAAGTAAAACATTTCTGCTCTTGAGTTAACGTTCTATTTCTATGAACGCAGCATAGCCTCCCAATAGCACAGGGGTCTGTGGACTTATACTGCTAGAAACCGGGTTTCGAAACCCGTGGTGGGCAAAACACAGATAGCCCTTTGTGTAGCTTTGTGCTTAATAACAAACAACGAAACAACAACGAGCACAGCGTATAAATATATATCTAAGTAAATAGGCTAGACCTTTACCTTGCTGGAGGGCTTAATAAAATCTATTGTACTGAATACATGATATAAAAAAATTATAGATAGATGCAGAGTACAGATACTAGATGTACTTCCGCAGGGTCCCCGAAAGTGTTCTGTTTCAAAGGTAAATGAAACCAAAATTAAAAGTCATAAATGTTTTTATTTTTTTGCTTTTTAAGTTCATATGTCATGCTGTGTTGTAGCTTAAAGAGAATATAATTCTTCATGGCATACGCACGTTTTACTGACGTCAGGACAGTACAAATTGCAATTTTAAGCGTCCCGTATGTGACGTCATTTTAACGTCTACTGACTGACTGACAAACACCATACTACCGTATAATGGTGCGAGCGGGTAAAACTTAGGCCCCCTTTCGGGGAAAATTAAGCTGAGCGAATACTTCTAACTGTCCGCATTCACAGTAAATCAAGTGATAAGAAAGGAAAGTTTATGTTAACTAGAATATTGAAATAGATGTCCATCGCCATTAACCTCTAACTGACCCCAACGTCAGATCCGGAATATGTATCGATATATCGATTAAAATGTGCTGAAACAAACCAAAAGTTTGTGAATACAAACACCAAGGGTGTATATTACGCATGAAATACACCTTAAAATGCTGACTATACAAACACTTTGAAACTAAAACGACGGACTAAAAAAACGGTAACTCATGTAAACCTGACATATATATATATATATACGAAAACAGACAACAGATAACTGGATAAGATTCAAGTATATACTAGCTGGAATATCCATCCGTTGAATGGATGAAATATAAGTTTGTTTGTAATTAAGCACAAAGCTACACAATGGGTTATCTGTGTTCTGGCCACCACGTGTATCGAAACACGGATTCTAGCGTTGTAAATCTGCAGAAATACCGCTGTGCCACTGGGAGGGGCGGATGAAATAAAACGCGTTTGTAACAAAGGATATGAAATTGTGCTTCTATATCATTTCTTAACATAATAAAAATTAAATGTGCAATACAAGTACACAAAGGTAGCATCCTATATTACTGTGTAAAGTTTGGTGCTGGTTGATCAAGAAATGTGGAAACGTATGAGGAACAAATGGCTGAAAGGTGCGAACAAAGAGACACAAACTTAGCTTTATATATTAGATAAAAGAAAATCAGATTAAGATAAAGAAAGAAATAGAATGAACAGATAACAATACACGAACACAGACAGACACCCAGCACATACACAGGCAAATAGATGAATGAATACTCAGGCAGAGAAAATAAAGTTAAATATCCTGTTGGTAGATTCATGTATATTAACTAAGAATTGATAAAGAATAACTGGTAGATGACTTCCAAATGCGTATCCATAGTAACGCTTCTGCAGAATGTCATTAATCACTTGCCCCAGCTACAGGAAATGTGGGTCTTGAGATGACTAGGTTAGGAACACGAGGTCAGAGTTCATCAGTCTTTTTTCATTCTGACCAACCCAGTGATTGACTGGCGTAACTTCCTGTATCTCCCAGTGACAAGCAGATGTCTTTAACTTTATAACATCATGTTTTTACAACAATTAAGCTTAATCTCCATATAAACACAAAATATAAAATGAATGAACAAAATAGAAAATATCAAGCAACGCCTCCATTGGACTTTCTAAGGTGTGATGTAAAAACATGCTGTAGCTTAGAATTAACTCATGTTTGTGGCAGCTACACGTTTAAAACTATTCCATTACAATAAAGTCACTTCAGACAGCGATACAGATATGAACTTGGCTGATGTAGTCTTAGCTTAAAATTACACTATATGTCCCCACATATGTGAGCTGTGGAGAAAAGTATTACATGTTCAGCAATTATATATTGATTTCGCAGCTAATGTGCCCCCGAATGCCTCAGCAGTATCTGGACTTATCATGTTAAAATTCAAGTTTAGATACCCGTAGTGGGCACAGCATAAATAGCCAATTGTGTAGCTTTGTGTTTAAGAACAAACAAATAAATCCTCAAAAAGCTTAGTCTCAATTATAAAATCATTTTCAAATATTCTCAAAGCTTATACTTCTGACTGAAATATGGCAAGACAAACAAGGTTTTGCTTTTATATTAACATATTAGTTTGAACTTCCCAATGCTCAGTTCTGTTTTAGTAGTGTATGAGCATAATAAAGTGAATAGGAATCGTGTGGAATATGCTTTAATCGCAACATTTAAAATCTCAGCTCATAAAGTTCACACAAATCAATATCCAGAGTACATTTTTTGTTGTTGTTGTTTTTTCTTCTCATTAACAACGAGTCTTACAAATCAAAGGCAATCTCCAAGTAATTGCAATTTTAATGTCATATTAAGCGATAAAAAACGTCGATGCATTGCGATTTATAACGTTAATGATAATGTGTGTGTATATATAAACATATATTTTAACTGTCTTCCTTTTGTTTGAATATCAATATTCATAAAACACACAACCAAGAGTACGTTATGCTCACTCAGCCTGAGTTAATGTTAAAAAGTTACAAGGATAATTCTTCCTGATGTCGAAACCGAGCCACAGTGTTCTAAAAGTGCATGTTTCTATGTACGAGCAAGTGTAGGGAAATGTTATATGTTACGATTAAAGCTACTTACGTAATAGATGTACTGTTAACTATTTCCGAACTCAAACAAACCAGACACATATGCAGCAAAACAAGGACATGTACATATACAGGGATATTTACTATTTTTATACACAAAATACGTACTCATAAATGCATCATACATAGATACATATATATTTTACATTCAGTCGTCACATGATCACACTCTTTGTTTATAGTGTTTCCAATTATGTGTTTGTGTATATATATATGTGTGTGTGTGTATATAAAAACTGTTTTACATAATAAACACATGTACTATCTTACAGCTCAACCCAAATGGGTTTAAACTGGTATAATAAGTGTAATAACATAACGACACATGTCAATCCTATTGGATTTAAACTGATATGATAACATAAACACACATCTCAATCTTACTGGAAATAAACTGGTATGATAACAAAAAAGGCATGGTCTAACCATACCGGACTGAGATTGTTAAGTTAGGAAGCGCGATTTTGCGGTAACGAGACGCGATCCATGTAGCCTTAGATCCATAGTTAACACACTAACCACTAGGGTACCAAAAGTATTTTACGAACACTGGTTTCATGGAGTAATATGAAGCATTGAGAGAACTCTTTGTAATATGCATGCCTTAAGTTCAAGTTGACATTGAAATATTTCGCTAGTAATTTTGCTAAACACATGAAACGTATGAACCTATGGAAAATTTTGTTTTAACAATGACCAGTCTTAACACTCATAGCTTTGGGAGAGAACAGACGCTGACGATGACAAACCAATTATTTGCGATTGAACTGTTATGTGAATTCTAGATATTATAAACAAAAGTATTTAAAATTGGATAGTGAGTTAGTATCAGTGAACTTTAAACCTAACGTGTGGTTGGGATGTGCAAAAAGACCTCAACAAGTTCATGTAATTTGAATTTTTCTATAACTGTTTTGTCGTTATATGCACGCTTGTTCATTAAAGAATCCTAATCGTACTCGTAATTAAGATAACAATTGAGAAAATGTACAAATGAAAATTATATATATAAACTGATCACCTTCTTTGCTATAGATGTTTATGTAACAAATCTTTTATCTTCCATTTTATCAGTTGTTTTTCTTTAAATTCATTCACAAACCTACTTTTTATCTTAGCAAAAATCAGCAACTTCATCACTTGCCAGCCTCTTATTCCAGCTTTCAATAACTAGATGATAATTTGGTAGAAACAAACAGGTGTTTTGGGTGTAATCTAAATTCAGAATGCATAGTACAGTTTCTGGTTCAATTTTTTCTTTCACATCTAACTTTAGTTTTCAGTGAATTATATTAGTAAGTATCTTTATATTCTGCTGCACATGTAAGTGATAACTGACAGTTTACAAGTTTCTTAAAAGAAAATATCACCTTTCATCACACGATCATTACCAACTCACTTATGTTTAAATGTCCTGAAGTTGTATACACAATCATAATCATTTTCTAAATAAGAAACATCGTGAACTTGGCTTTATGTGGAATTACTCACGATACAAAGAACTGGCTTCTTCCTGTATGCTCGGTTTTTATTACAGTATTATTGTCTTTATGAATTGAAGCAAGTTTCTTATTTTTTAATAAACTAATTGATGCATGCGCTTAATTATACTTAAAAATTAAGCGCAATTTTTTATTTAAAGATTTTATATTTTCTATGCTGAATTTCTTCTTCTACTTTTAGCAGTTGAGCTCATTTACC
The DNA here is from genome assembly GCF_000517525.1 of Limulus polyphemus. NCBI lineage: Eukaryota > Metazoa > Arthropoda > Merostomata > Xiphosura > Limulidae > Limulus > Limulus polyphemus. The sequence goes on from NW_013667123.1 coordinate 183,141, forward strand.
AAAGCTTAGTTTGGCTACCGTATTTTTTTATGTTCTTTGTTTTCTGCCTTCGCCGCATTGCAGTTCTCTATCTTATGCTGTGATCTTCGTAGCTTTGCACAAAGAGCAGCTAGAAACTGCATTCCAGAATGACTGTAACTTAAGACGAGTGTGCATTTGATGCGCTATGAAATAGAGCACACTTCGGATTATAGACAGAACAAATTGAGGGTATCTATCCTGTCTCGTAGTCTGCATGATTCGTCCCCACCTGATAACCCATGTAAGTAGTACGCCAACGATCGATAACCCCTAGCGGGAGACAGTAGTCGGGCTCGCCGACTTTGACGCTTGTCCGTGGCATGCATATTACTCGATTTTAACCTGACTAACCTCGTTCTCGCGGACTTAAGGAGGCGTTGTTGTTCCTGTCTTGGTGAGCTCGTAGTGTGAGTAGAGCACGCGCAGCGCGCATTGTAAAGATGTCTCTGGTTACTGAAGAGAAGATAATGTTCTCCAGCCTTGTTGGGTGCTAAATAATCCACTCTAGTTTCTTGCCGACGAGCAGGAAGTCGCCGTCATTTTCGTTTGAACCTCCACGACATATGTGATGGGAAAGGTGGAAGCTGTCGAGCAACGATTAACCCTTCTCGGTACACGATGAAAGCTCGGCGGTGTACAGTGGGCTGCTGAAGAAAAAGAAGAGAAGTATATTTTGGCAACAGACTACCATCAAATGGTGTCAACTAGCTAGATGACACAACTTACTCTGACACATGATGGTTTGCTTCTGTGCTCGTGCTGCTGATAATAAACCTGGACGAGTCCGAAGGCTGACCTCAAATCCCAATGTCTCTGGGCTATAACACGGATTGTTCTTTTTGCAATGTTATAGTCTACACGCTCACATGAAAGTAGGATTAATAGATCTCTCTTCGAGTATTCCGTGGCTCCGATGTCGTTCCACGATGCTTGCATTTCTCTACGCACTCATCACATCAGAGCTGGTTGTTTACAAGTTAGGTGAGTTGTTTATTCGCAATTCTAGATTTCGCAAACTCTTGAGAAAAACACGTTGTCTTACATAAGTCATCTAGTTGATAATAACCTTCAATGGAAAAACGTGTGTTTTTTTTATCCTTTTATGTTAATGGCTTATGAAACAAAGGTTGTACACCGTAAGTAGAGCCACAGGATAATAACACGTTTTAATAAAAACGCGAAATAAGCTTGACTTAAAAGACGGTGATATACATTGTGATAGAGAGGGGGAGGGGGTATTATTGACTTAAAAGACGGTGATATACATTGTGATAGAGAGGGGAAGGGGGGTATTATTGACTTAAAAGACGGTGATATACGTTGTGATAGAGAGGGGGGGGGGTATTATTGACTTAAAAGACGGTGATATATATTGTGATAGAGGGGGGTATTAGTTAAATAGCACTACTTATAATTATACATAAAGCATCAAACATTAGGATTGTTTGCAGATTTTCAACTTATACCGTACGATAGAAGCTATATGAGATTCTGGTATTGTTGTTTTTATTTTGTTTGCATTGTGAGTAACTATCTTTTCAGCTTGGATGCTACAACATCTCGAATAGAGCACAAGATACACGTAAATTGATTGATGTGATATTATTAAAGAATGCCAGGAAAACATTTATACCTTTAAATAACAATGCAAACTGAAAGTTTTTTGATCTGACAATACCCCAGATTTCATAATGCGTACGTTTAAATTAGAACATATTGTGAATCAAAGGTAAATGTAAAGAATGATATGCATTCATAAACATTCTATTACATTTTCTTTCAGTCGAAAAAAGTACAAAATTTGTATTTTGTCGACCATCTTAACTGTTTGTTTGGTCTTTTGTGTTTTTGCATCAGTGTAAGTATCAACACTAAAACATTAATTGGTAAGGACTTTAGAAGTATGAAATTATTGTGGATGACTGGAAATATGTAAGGTGCACCAGGGAGATGACCGGAGATATATGTCTGGGGAGTGATTGGAAATATGTAAGGTGCATCAGGGAAATGACCGGATATATATGACTGGGGAGTTACTAGAAATGTGTAAGGTGCACCAGGGAAATGACAAGAGATATATGTCTGGGGAGTGACTGGAAATATGTAAGGTGCACCAGGGAGATGACCGGAGATATATGTCTGGGGAGTGACTGGAAATATGTAAGGTGCATCAGGGAAATGACCGGATATATATGACGGGGGAGTGACTGGAAATATGTAAGGTGCAACAGGGAGATGACCGGATATATATGACTGGGGAGTGACTGGAAATATGTAAGGTGCAACAGGGAGATGACCGGAGATATATGACTGGGGAGTGACTGGAAATGTGTAAGGTGCACCAGGAAGATGACTAAATATATCAGGGATGCCAGGGAGATAATCAGAGATATATGTGTGACTGGAAGTAAATATGGTATGCCTGTGGAATGACCGGAATTATAGTAAGCTTGCAGAGTGGCTGAAAGTATGTAACTCGGACGCAATTACCTGTCTTACTGATTGGATCATGCTTCAGGTTCCCAAGCTCCCAATTCTTTGTGGCCCCTGCAATAGTTAACAACAGAGGTTAAGAGAACCCCATGCGATTATTCTCCACGAGTCCCATGGGATGTAGCTACGCCACTAAATATGTAAGGTATGCTTGTAGACTGACTATAAAGATATAAGAAAGTGTATGTATAGACTGACCCGAAAAATGCATAGTGCATACATGTGGATTGACTGGAAACGTATAACGTATGCTTAAAATTATCAGAAAAATGTACGGCTTGAATTTGTGGAGTGACTAGGAATATAATAACATCACAACTCAAGTTACACATGTAAACCCCAGTCACATGTTACACATTGCCATTCACTCCACGGATATATATATATATTACGAATTTTCAGTCACTCAACAGGCATACATCATATATTTTCAGTCACTCAATAGACATACATCACATATTTTCAGTCACTCAACACACATACATCATATATTTTCATTAACTCAATAGACATATATCATATATTTTTAGTAACTCAGTAGAAATACATCATCTATTTTTAGTAACTCAATAGACATATATCATATATTTTCAGTTACTCAACTGATGCGAACCACTTAAAAGATATACATCATATATTTTCAGTTACTCAACTGATGCGAACCGCTCAAAGGACATATATCATATATTTTAGCATTCAATTGATGCGAGTCACTTAACAAACATATATCATGTATTTTCAGTCACTCAACTGATACGCACTATATATTTCCAGCCACTGTGTAGATATAAGATATAATTGTTCTAGTGACTCAAGTCACTACATCATATATTTCCAGCCACTCCACTGATATGTGTTATTTATTTTCAATTATTCTGTAAATATAACCAATAATTGTTCTATTCATCAAGCATACATACCTGATATATTCCTACTCACTCCACAGAGACAAGATCTGATAATCGTACTCACTCCACAGAGACAAGATCTAATATTCCTACTCACTCCACAGAGACAAAATCTGATAATCGTACTCACTCCACAGAGACAAGATCTAATAATCCTACTCACTCCACAGAGACAAGATCTAATATTCCTACTCACCCCACAGAGACAAGATATAATATTCCTACTCACCCCAATAAGACAAGATCTAATATTCCTACTCACTCCACATATATCAATGTTATATTTTTAACCACTTCACAATACATTCAAAGTAGAGTTTTTTTTTAATTTTACAATAAGATAATAATAAAAAAATTCTTAATTGATGCAGAATGTGGTAGGTTGAATTTTCATGAAAAATCGAGACATCGAAAATGTGTAGAGGTTTTTGTATGAGATAAATGTCACTTATGAGCTGAAGGTGCACAATAATTAAATTATCGTTCAAATGATCTATCATTATTCACTATCCTTATCTACTAATTAAAATACACAAGCGTGAAGATGAGTAGCCCTGCAGTCTTAATGTTTGAACACAGGTATACTTACACACATGTAACTGTAGATGTTCCTTTCTTTTATTTGAATGTGTGCCTGAATAAAATATGATATGCTTGCTATACTTTATTATTCAAAGTCGGGATTCCAGATGACATACTCATTATTGGCCTTTTATGGATAAAAATAAACGAAGCAAAAATAAACAACTCCTAAATATTAGGTTGTCAAGAAATTTATGTCGCGTTTTGGAACACTTTCATTAACCACCCCCCAAAAAACGTACATCACGTATAATAGTTAAACTAATCGCCTAAATGTCACGTAGTCTATATAATGTGTAAAGTTTAGTATACTCTAATCCCTTA
>NW_013667123.1:188155-190451 GCF_000517525.1 Limulus polyphemus
AATCGAGCACTCTAACCACCTGGCCATGCCGGGCCCCTAAAAAAGCGACATTAATTTCTTGACGACCTAATACATAAAACGCATATTTGAAAGGGATAACGAACTTGACCCATCTTATATTTATAGTTGGAGACAGCTATTTTTGCAAAATGAAACACCTGCATTCACCCAAACTTTCAGAAATGAAAGCATAGATTTCCCACTGAAGTTTTCATTTATATTTCATCATTTCATATATATATATTTTTCTTCTCAGAAATGAAGCTTATTTATCGATTACCTTGCCTTTTAATGTTTTTTCTGCCATGATTCGAGCACAGAATAAAACAATAGCAAATAAGTTGACGTTTCTTAGATAAGTAAACAAATCAAAACCCACAACGACGAGAAAAAGAAATCGACGTCGCTATTTTTATATGTTTCTTCGTTAACTATGTTTCTTGTCAAACAATGTTTTATCGAGGTTTTCTTAGCATCCCCTTTGCTGGAAATGATAGAGATTAAAAGTAATGTATTTAAATCTAGCCTTTCGTGATGAACTAAAAACGTAGCATGTAACTTTATACATTTTCAACGAGAATAATGAGTGACAAAAGCTGTTTATATAAATAAATAACGATAACCTGACTTTAAATAGTGGGAACTATTCTAATTAATTAAAGTGATACCCCGGTGAGTTGGCGGTAAATTTAAGGTCTTAGAACGCTATAATCCGGAGCTCGATTCCCCCTTGATGGACAGAGCGCAGATAACCCATTGCATAGCTTTGTGCTACAGCAAGAAGTTAAAGAGAGAAACTAAAGTGGCGAAATAAAAGCAATATTTTCGTTTGAAAATTTTAATTAACCAATTCAGATTATTATTATCTTGCTTTAAATTAATGAAAATTATTACAAAATGTCGATAACATGTGATACCCTGACGAGCTCAAATTTTGGTTTCACAAAAAAGTTCGAAACTTGTTATTTGACTATGCGTAACTCGTTATTAATTGCACATTCATCCATGTTCTGTAAAGCCACATTAGTCATTTTATAAGCTTAACTGAATTGTATCTTTATTTGTACCAAAATTATTTGCTGTAATAAAACCGCGGGAAACATCATATCGCATGAAGAGCAATAATCAGACGCCATGGTAAATTACAAGCTCGCGCTGAAGAAAATCTCCACTTTCCTGCTGCAGTGAGCCAGACGCCCTTCACACAATTCGATCGATCAGAAACTGGAACCTAAGTAGAAGCCAATGAAATTATATGGGAAACATCTTCAAACTGCTGCTGGCTAAATCTGTCGTAACAGACACATATCAAGGTCTGGGAAAAGAATGCCTGGCTTCCTCCAATCGGCACCGCAGTTAGATTTTATTCCAAAAGTGTTTGAGTGTATCAATACTTTTCATCTTAACAATGATATAGAGTTAGTTTAAAGAGGAAAACTAGAAATTCACCAATTATTTGAGTCAGGGGTTCCCAAACATTTTAATTCGAGGCCCTTCAAGACCTTAGGCACCCTGTCCGAGGACCCCTACCATAAGAAGTTAATAGCAACTCTGAGGTACTTTCAATGTCGTAGCCAGGACGCACACAATAAGGGCGCAATGACAAACTCAAAGGGCGCGAGTACATTCTAATCATTTTCAGTTTTCGTTATAAACTTTTGTTATCATTTATTAATGTTCCTTATTAATTCATAAGCGAATTCACTCATGAAAAAAAATATTTGATATCCGACAACAAGAGCTTAAGTTAGGTATGAACTGGTAGGTTAATCAAAACGGAAAGCACGAGTCAGTCTCAGGGAAAGTTGATTTGACCCTTGTAATTAATTAATGCAATGTAAACCAAGTCCAAATTTTGTTATTAAAACAACTGTAATCGCTGTAAAACAATAAAACAACTGTAAACCCTTGTAATTAATTAAAGCAATGTAAACCAAGTCCAAATTTTGTTACTAAAACAACTGTAATCGCTGTAAAACTATAAAACAACTGTAAACTCTTGTAATTAATTAAATCAATGTAAACCAAGTCCAAATTTTGTTATTAAAACAACTGTAATCGTCTATTCTGAATAGAATTGAAGTCTCTCAATATATTTTGTTCCCATCAACATGTTGACATATATCATCTCAAACCCGATGGGGATCAAGTTCGCCAATCTTTCATGAGACATTGACTGATGGAGGTGTGTAAGCACATTTGTCAGAGTAGAAAAAACTCTTTCACATGTTGTAGCTGAGGATCCAGTTGTTAATGCTGCCTCATACAGTTCTGTAATGGCTGGAAAGCCCTTTGG